>NC_069134.1:37503018-37742671 GCF_026914265.1 Mya arenaria | reverse complement strand
TGTTTATGTTGATGACATAAAAGGTTTAAACTGTTTAAAGGAACAATAACATTATGAAACAACAAATCTGATTACAGATATCATTGGCAGATTCTGGAATTGACTTAAGAAGGGGTACGTGAAACTCATGGGCTTAATCTTTCCACATCCGTCCCTCCCTCAGAACAGAAATTGAATGGCTTGAAATGTTGGACCGGGGTGGGGGTTAGACTTCCCCAATTTATAGTCCGAAATAGTGCATTTTATCTTAATATTGTATTTTTCCCGATATTGACTGAACATATTATAAACGGACGATTCAAAGGGTGGGGACGGCGCGCGCGCTGGGACCGATTCCCCCACCCCCAACCCGCCCCCTGAATCTGCAATTGAGTACATGCATTAAAACCGTCTCCGTAGCCTATTGGTTAAGGCGTTCTATACCTTCATTAAATTGACTTAATACTTCACACAATTGTTCAGGACCATAAGCCAATGAGGTTACATAACTCCATGTCCTTAATACAAGTTATGGCCCCTGATTGACTAAGGTTAAACTTTTAGGCAAGTAAAATTTAAGGGGAAGTTGGAATTTAATAAAAAAAACTTCCATGGGTCACAATGAACCCAATGAACAATGTTCTTTAATCATGAGCTATATAACTGTTCAAGCGTTAACAGACACATTCGTGTGCAGACGAAACTTTTATTGTTTTTACAAGCACAGAACTTGTATTTAGCATTTACAGTTTCTATATAATTCAACTGAAAGTTCTATTTAACCATAATATATCAAATATTAAGTCACCATTCACTAGCGGATTGAGAAGGGGTGCAGTTGGCGTGCGCTCCCTCTAAAATCATCCAAGTTTACTTTTTGTGTCAATATATGAGAAGAAAATAATAAAATATACACATAATGCATCATTTCCGACTACAAATTGTTAAAAATTACTTGATTGAGTAACCCTCAATCCTCCTGCAAACGCCCCTAAGTAACGCCCCATTCTAACGAGAATTCCTGGATCCGCCCTGGTCATTATATATTTTGTTTATCAAACGGTACAGAGATCAAGTGACTGAATCTGACTTGCATTTAATGAATGAGATGGTCTGTAAAAGATTTCCGATGAATATCCTATGAAATTTGCAGTCCTCCCATTTCGACTGGTCATTGTTTGTGGATTTATTATACACAATTATAAAAAATACTATCACCAAGTTGTCTCTTAAGGTTACGGGAGCCTATACTGTCAAAAGTTAAATATATATAATTTGTCCCCCTAATGCCATAAAATATGGATGGTCCCCTTAATGCCTCAAAAATAATATTATATATACACTGGTCTCCATAAACCCTTCTACATATATACCTGTCCCCTTAAAACCTGCAACATACTTACAAATTATTAAGGAGACCGCAAATTACGTATATTTTTTGTTAATTAATTTAAGAAACCTAAATTTTGTACTCATAATAAATGATCATCTCAATACTAAATTATCAACAAAAAAGCAAAATAAAGTATAAAACAAAAAATATACAAATTGTCTCCTTAATGCCGTAAAAAATATACGGTCACCTTAATGCCCTAAGTAGATTTTTTAAAGATAGTTTCAATTTCTGTATTGATCAACGCAATTAATTTATACATACTAGGATATTGTCTATAATACCTAGGTATAAATCTCATTCTTAGTTCAAAAACAATGTGCACTCTAGAGGAAAGTAGTATTCATGTTCTAATAAAGAACAAACAGTGCATTTACGATCATTTAGTGGCTTCGAATGCGGTCTATTCCATCGACCCGTTTCAATGCTTAATCTATGTGACGATAGCCGCAGTTTGGACACCGACATTCAAAATTTAGTAATATTTAGTATGGTAAAATATGGTTGAAATCTAAATCCACACATTTTTGTAAAATCAAGCCCTACTGGACATGTCTAATCTACTTTGCCAATCTTGAATACAATTATCTTTCAACCTTTGTTTAACAAGACACAGAAATATCTTAACATTTCCAATTTCTTGATAAAACCAGGAATCATATAAACCTAAACTACAAAGAAGATCTTTTGTGAGTGAACACCAATTTGGTTTGTTGGGATGCTGTTCTATATATATATTCATACATTGTTTTGTATGCTTAGACACGTTTTGTTTTCAATCAACTTTCATCATAATAGTATTTCTTCATCATTGAAATAATTGAACCTCATTTCTTTGCTATACTCTGGCCTCCATTTATTTAGAGTCTAACTGTGTTTTGCTACATGACCCCGTGATCCATCCATTGAATAAATGTCATTTCACAAGTACAACTCTTGAAAGCGCTGCATGATACAACCGGAAGTTAGTACCGTCCTCATTGGAAATTACTTTCTCTGACATGGATATTGGAACTAGGCACAAAACATACAAAATACGTGCTATCAATCCGTATCGATTAACTTCTATATAGTAAATGTTCGTTTATCGAAAATTCTTTCATGGATGTTATCCAGTTAGTTTAATTACTATAACTTTTTGAAACTGTATTTTGAAATTATGATGTTTGGAATGTTTAACGTTTGATTTGATAGGCATGTTCGTTCAAAGGCATGCATTTAGGAGTTCTAAGCAATTCCCATTGGTGATGTATCTAATGCCGTCTAATGTAAAATTGTATTTTCTTACAAAGTAAGTTTACGTCAGGTACAAATAAACGACTGATTAAGACATTTTCATCTGACTCTCGCATGTGTACATGTTAATTCCCAGACGACAACATTAATGGCCAATATGACTGAACTTTCTTCATAATCTGAATATTCGAGTAATTTCATATTTTGCATATTGTATTAGGCAACATATTATAACCTATAAAAAGCCTAAAATCCGCCAACTTGATAGATCTGAATTGAAAATAAATTATGCTTACTGTATTGATTATGTGCGATGTATATGCTACGCCAAAATGATCAGGTTCCGTGAAGAATAAACTGACATTATCTCTCCGAAATCGATTTCATTACGAGAAATGTAAAGAAGCTGTTTTATAATTTACTGAAGGTATCAATTTAAATATTATTTGACGTTTGTTATTTAAGTTGAAAGATTTTAAGACAGACATTGTTAACTCAACGTATATCAATGAAATAAATTTGAGCATAGTTGGCTTTATTTAGAGGGTTTTATGGAATAGTAGCATTTGTTTGAAAATGTAGAAAACATTTCCCAATATTGTTTATTTACAAGTACATGAAGACACATTGACTCTGATCGTTTCTTTAATTGTATCACATTTAACATTAGTATAGGTTTTAAGACTTCAGCATGTCTCTGTGCCATGTCAATGTTAGGTTTAACTACTTCCAATGTAGACGCCTTCATCATTTACCCTGTTTAAATAGTAATTGCTTTGACATAAAGTTCCAGTTGAATCAGATTTGCCAAACCGTATTTACATCATTTACCAATGGAAGGCAACCTCATGTAATTGGATTTCACTGTCTCCATGGTGACTGGTGCTGCTTCTAATGAATTTCATTCGTTTTGCATGTACTATTGCCCGTGTATGAACAGGTACAAATGGATTTTGTGAGTTAATTATCACTGGCGCTCTTGTAGTGGTCTGATTCTGACAAGTATTAGAGATCGACTTGTGGAAAGACGTACGGATAGGGGGCTGACACTGTATTGAATGACTATTGCAATTGTTTAATGCGTTACATATTGCAGTAGTTAGTTACAAAATTGATCGTAGCATATAGCAGGATCGAGCGAAGCAAAATTACAAAGTGTGAAAACAGCACCTAGTGCCAATAAGTACCACGAGCCAAAAAACATAGGAGCTAAAACCAGCCATGCAATATTTATTCCGCATCAAAACATAATAATTATCTTTAGTCCAGGTCTATAGAGCAATTATATTACATGCGCACGGTCTGCACTCCGAATTATGTGTCGGAAATAAATGTATTTAAAAGCATGTTTAATCTGTACGCGCTGATTTTGACGTTTTGATTATCTTGTCTAGTGTATGTTAAGCCTTAACCTTGTGCAATTAAACAGGAAATTCTTTCATGTGTTAGCTGCTCGGATTGCCCCTCTTGTTTCAATTGTTTTATTTCATGGAAATAATATCTTGACGAAGAAACCTCAAGCAAAAAGCACTATATATTTGTGTTTTGGAGTGGTATTTAAAGTTCATTTGCCTTGAACCTAAGACTCATTGTGAACGTGCTTCCAGAAGATATTTACCAATGACCAAGAAAGCAATCCATTTAGGGATTATATACGAGAACACGTATCTGCTTGTCATGCATGTTATTTCTATTTTTCGAATATACGAAATAACACAATGTCTACAAGTATTCAATTTAAAAAGAATATAATATGTAAGTAAATTATCACAAGTCTTCTTTATTGTTTTATTACGTCGTGTGTCCCTTGTTTAGTGTATGTTGGGCCCAAATTCGGTTTCTCTTAACACGGTGTTTGTTGAATGTTTGACTGCAGAGCGTGTCTCCAAAGTTTCCATATAGGCATTGTATTACTAATATGATCACTTCAAAACATTATAACATTCTGACCTATGACAGCCATTTAAATAATATTAATATATATAACTAAATATTTTATATGTCCTTGTACTTTAAGTATCTTTTATATTTACAATGTGCATCATAATGTTTATTCTATGAAAAACTCTTTTATAGATACTTAAATAAATGTTAATTCTGTACAACCATTTTTGTTCGTTTGGCTATAATTTGTATGATAGTATCAGACATTTCTACAGAAATGATCAATTTGTCATAAAAATTTGCAAGCAAAAAAAACCCCAGAGTTCATGGTGTTCAATAGATAGGTTTACAATATAATTGTTTATGAAATATGTCAACTTTTTGTCCCAAATCTTTTCTTTTAATTTACCTGATAGATCTCATTTCCAAAAAAATAAAATATTTTTCCTACCTACCGACCCACCTGTAAAATTTAGGGTCGTTAAAGGCCAAACAAATAAAAAATAATAATTTAGGCCTTAGCGTTGTTTCCTTTTGATATAACACTCAACCTTGAATGCGGTATACAGCCAAAAGGAACAATATAGCCCAAAAGTTTGGTTCTTTAACAACGATGAATGACAGTTGCGCAACCGAGAGAAGAGAAGAAAGGGATAAGCCGCAGTCAAATGAAGGCCGACCAGTTTCGGGGCGCGACAACTGGATTTTGATGCAGTGAATCCCTCGTATTTATAAATTGACACTTCTTGACTTTCAGCGAATCTCTACGTTTTAGCCCCCCAAAACAGTTAATCTTTCTGTTTGCCACTATGAATTATTGATTTTTATTTGGCATTTGTATACCTTAATCTGCCATGTTGGCTTTTTTTTACTAATACTCGGAGTCTCAGAGGCGCCGTCCGAGTATTTGTTTATAGAATAACTTTTAAATTATACTAAACGCAATGTTTTCTACTTATCTTTCATCTATATACCATTAAACGACCCAATTCAGAGTTGTTTTCCATTTGCCGTTATGAGTAAGTAATACTTCGATAACGCGCTTTGATACTTGTATCTGTTATTATAGTATTTGCCAGAACATAAGGACAAAACGAGCATATTTTGCGTCTTTAAGAACTTTGGTATTTTAAATTAGTATTTTCATGAGCGATGAAATAAACAGTTAATTACACTTGAAAAAGTTGTCCTTCGGATGGTAACTTGGCTCAGTGGTAAAACTAATACTGATGGTTATGCTTTCAATAATTTGTATAAGTTGTAGACTTAGATAATAATAGGATGGTGCTTTATTTCATTACATATTACAAGGGTTCATGCGTTTGTCGTGCCGAATTGTATTTGTATTACTCATTTTCAATGATCCAACCTAATGCACAACGCATAAGGAGATTGAATGAATTATGGCTGTGACAATCCTAAAATCCGATTGTGTTTACATGAAGAGTGTAGAGGCTTGGCTGCTAAATATAATTATTACCACCGATGCTCTTTTATTTTGAAGGCCAAACTGGTTAGCAGATAATGGTCATTGCAATGATTACCATTTGTAGATAAGCATATATTTTAATTAACTCATAGAAATGAGATCGAAAACAATGTATTTTTCATATGAAGAAACCTGTTATTTTGCGATTTTCTGATATCGCAAAAAGGGGGGAGGATTGGGCTAAAAAATAAAAAATAAAAAAAGAAGAAAATGCCCATAAAAGGATTTAAATAAAAAGAAAAGAGACAAACTGGCTTTCTAAAATGTATTATATAAGATGATTATAAAAGAAAAGCCCATTTTTGCAAATGGACATTTAGCTTATCTTTCATAATAGCTATTTCACGTTCGATATTGATTCGAATATATAAGTATTTTTCAAAATTTCGGAAGTAAGGAATTGTTTCTCTGTTTTTTGAACAGAAAATGTAGTATTTTAGAAGTATAACTATGAAGTTAATGCAGCTATAGTTTATTTCAACTTTTATTCCTAATAAAACATTTTTTTAAATTTAGTTAGATTCTAATATTTTTTGAGTGGAGAAAGCGTTTCAATTCATTCCACAGGTCTTGTATGATATAACACTCCCAGAACATGTGGTTTATTGTTTCCTCAAAGCTGGAACACAAGTTGCATAAACTCGAATTGGATAATTTGCATTTCAAAAGATATTTATTTGTTGATATAATTTCTGTTAATTATCTTAAACTGAAAGGCTCGTATACATGTCGATTGTTGCTATATATGGCAGTGAATATACTTCCTTCCAATTAAGTGTTTCGTTTAAAGACTTTTCCCATATATGTTTATGTTTTATTTCAATAGTGTTATTTTGAATATGTTTATTATACAGAAACTGTGTGATCTTTTTTTGGGTCTTAATTTTTTCCAACATCGAATTTTTTTCATCCAAAACAGTAATATCTGATATTTTTAGTTCATTTTTCAAATGTTGCGGTATATTATTGTAAAATTGTAGATACTTTAAATAGTCAATATTGGGGATTTCGTAAAGAAGTTGCATGTTATCAAATGAATAAAACTTCTTAAATCTAAATGCGAAGATATGTTCGAGATTGAGCATCCCCTTGTCGTGCCATTCTGTATAATATATTGTTTCATTATTACATTTTAATTCAGAGTTGTTCCAAATTATGACTTTTCTTATGTGTGTGTTGGCTTGTTTCTTTTTAAACATGTTCCAAGATGTAAGGATGTTTTGAAAAAAAATGTTTTGACCACATAAAAATTTGATATCGTTTTCATACAGATTACAATCAAATATGATATTTCCACCCTTTTTATAAAGTATTTTATTAAAAAATATTTTCCATTTCCCATAATTACTATCATCAATTAATCTTTTAATCCAGCTTGATTTAATAGCTTGTATAAATATTTTTAAATTCGGGATACCTAATCCCCCATTTTCACGGGAGAGGTATAGCTGTTCTCTTTTACTTTTGTCAGGTTTATTATCCCATATAAAAGCAAAAATATATTTTGTTATCTCGTTTATCAGTTGACCAGGAGGATTTGGTAACACAGTAAAAGGAAAAAATAGCTTAGGTAGGGCGAATGTTTTGACTAAATTAACTTTTCCAAAAAGGGTTAATTTTCTAAGTTGCCATTGTTTAAGACATTTGTTAAATTCCTGTTATTTTGATATAATATTGTTGGCAAAAAAGAATCTCTATTATTGGAAAATATTATTCCAAGTGCTTTTGCAAATGTTGAGGTCCAGGTAAAACGACTTCCTTTACTAAAATGTATATTTTTTCCATTCACCTACCTTAATCTTGAGGTCAATGGTTACTTTGTTATGGCAAAAAGCTTCTAAGTTATGGCAACAAACTTCTTAGTTGTGGCAACATTATAAATAAAGTGTTGCGGATATCGCCTCTCTGCAACATTAATTTTAGACGAGTTTGCCTGTGGTAAAATCAAATACGCTTTGATGCTTTTTGTATTGTATCATTTGCCTATTATCCTTGAAAAACCAGAACATGTTTACTGAACATTAGCTCCATAATAGAATCCTGAGTCATAGGTTCTCGTCGAATGAGAAAATTGTAACGCAGATCTGAAGTACTCCGAGTGTTCGTCTTAATCATTTTATGGCGAGTTGGGTGTCATTTTACAGATTTGACGTCCTGTTAAGCTTTGTTCTGGTCGCGTGTTTGCAAGATGAATCTGTCTTAAACATCAGTTGGATATCATTATGGTCAATTTAATTCATTTAGTAAAATTATCGCTAGATCTCGTCTTCCCCAATTTGGGTCATTAGGGAAGCTGGTATTTTTCGAAGAAGCCATCGAAATTTAAGTTAATTATGTGTTCCTGCCATACTGTTTTCGAAATATTTGCTGTTAAACGCTTGTAAATTATTTAAATGTCAACAATTTAGGTAAGTTTTATGTCCATGCAAGCTATGTGATTTTAATTGATATTAAACGTTAAAATGAATCCTTGGAAATGTCAAAGATGAAAATGCAATTTATTAAATTTTTCAAGGTATGTTAATATTTAATTTTAAACGCATACAATTATTTGACAAACAAACTTTCAAAAACTATGTTTTCTAATCACACCATACAAAGAAACAAACATATGCAAAAGGGTTAGACTTTTATAGTATTTCGAGTCGTTAATTTACTGTTTTGCTCTGCAAAGAACCCACTACGACGCAAAGATATTTTTTCAACATTTCCCTCAAAACAGATGCAATTAAGTCAATAGAAGATTGGCAGCATAATGCCCTTGGGCATCGCGAACTTATATGGCAGGAAAAACGGCATTCTTTTAATTCCTTGCTTATCAATCAACGCTAGGAAAATCGGTACTTGCGTTTATGTTACTTGTCATAGATAAACAATGTGATATCAATATCGTTAAAATAATTTATTTCATTGTTAATGATTTAATTATTATTTTCAAGTGGACTGCTTTGCCTCCAAAAGAAGGATTGTTTGGAGAAAATATTGCCTATAATCGCCGTGCCTTTTTTACTCGTTTCATCTTTTCCCATAAAAGAATTGCTGTGTGAGAACACCCTCTGAACTTGTTCAAGAAAGTTATAATTAATAATTGACCTTACGACAGGATTTGATTGACAGGTCCTATCAGCCAATCAGAATACAGGGCTGATAAGCCGTGTTGCTATCCGCCATTTTGTCCGTCAAACTGACCAGAGTCCGTCATATACATGCGCTGGCAATTCCTCGCCTTTTTAAGTATTATGGTAAAAAGGTGTTGTCATGGCACTTGTAATTCGGATACAAGGTAGCTAGGCCGACTAAAGATGGCTTCCAATTCGTTCCGTATTCGAAACCAGCGAGTTATTTAGAAAAATGAAAGTGCTGTATCAGACTCTGTGGAAGACCTCATCAACAGCTGAACTTGGAAATTTTGAAAGATCGTTCAAAGGCGAAACATCTATAAGTCTGTACAAAAGTATTTTTTGAACAAAACTACTTATTTCAATCCGCTCAAAATTTATTTAATACTGAAATTGTCCGTGCATGACCTAAATAAGTGTTACTATTTTTAAACTATAAACATCGTACATTTATGCTTTGGCTTGTGTTGTCAAATCGGCATTAATGGCCATTTAATATCAGGTTCAACATGGACACGATTGATTTCATTCAAGAAAGAGGTATTTTTGTTGATACCGTTATGTAGTTTTTATAAACTGCTTTGCTTTCAAAGTAAATCAGGAAATATCGTACAACTAAATTTTTGTCCGAACCATCGCATGCTTCCGAATCTCATCTACTCGTATGGTTCCTATGTAAACAATGGCTTTTGTAGCTGTCATTCCGACACATTTCATAGATTTCTTATTTTCATATCAGCACTTTGTCGACGGAAAATCCAATCAAGAAAACCCTGTCCCTCAAGCAGCTACTGTATTTGACCAGCTCACACCAGCTAGGCCTCCTCCAAAACTCAGATAAATATTTGAGCCACCAAAAAACGAGAACAGATCGGTCTGAATCGTTAAGGTTTTATTTTCTGTATAAAACAATTTATTTCACTGTACATTTAAATCAATTATTATGTTCATTAGAACTTGATTCTGCCAAACATGTGCTGTCAAGACTTATTATGAATAAAGAACAAGTCAAACATGTACATATTTTCATTGTTATTCTTATATTTTGGGCCATTTACGTAAATCTACAATATTTAATGATAGTTCATCCAATGTTCACAGTCCGGATCACATGCACACTCGATTAACAGTATTCTTAAAGTTGCACTCTCACAGAATTCTAGTTTGACACTTTTTGTCTCAGAATCGGCTTATTTTGGCATTCTTTAAATTAAGACCTAATATATAAATCACAAAGCAAACTTCTCCGAGCCAAAATATGATAAATGCAATCGAATCCTGTGTAAGTTGTCAAAGTGATCAATCTGTGAAAGTGCAGCTTTAACAGTGAAAAATAACTTCTGCTAATGCTATATATTTTAAAATATATTTGCCATTGCAATAAAGAGATATTCACCTACAATATCATACATAAACACCAAAGAAATATCAAAGTTTAAGTAATGTTTGCAAAACAACAATGTATTTAATAAATCTGATATTAAATATGCAACAACTGGTGTTATACTCCAGAACTGAAGCTAACATCATAGAGGTACATCCTTCCAAGAATCCATCAAAACAACATGCTGAACAACTTCAAGAACTCTCTTCAAAAGACCATACTTTCCTGAAATAAATAAATTTAAAAAGATGCCAATATTAAAATAAATCAGTTACATGTATTGCTAAATATTTTAATACTAGCTGTAAATGCTACTGCCTTTGATGTTTGCTTTCTACATGTACAGATAATAGCTAATGTTTTGTGGTTGTTGTTTTTCTCTGGACAAATAGTCCATTACTTTTGTACAGCAAAGTAAAACTAAATGTTATAAAAAGCTTTAAAATAGGTCCTACCGATTATTTGTAAAACTTGTCATCACTGGTTTTCTCTTGCGTTTGACATTGCCTGGACTGGTAAATATCATGTGTGTGTGGGGGGGGCGGTTTCCGGTCTTATGCTAGGTCCCCTGTGGCGGTAGGCTTGTTGAAGACAATAATAAGGGGACTTCCTTATCTCCATCAATCAGAATACTTTAATGGTGTCAACGGTAAATAGCAGGAGACCCTCCACCAGCCTTAACCGGTAAATGGGGGGAGGGTAGTGTGTGTGGGTTAGAACCAGCTGCCCGGTCAGCTTAGTTGGTTAGAGCGCCGGGCTAGTGTTCTTGTGGTTGTGAGTTCGAGCCCCACACCGGGTGCACTTTTCCTCCCAGGTCTACTTTTACAGCCAGAGTGTGTGAACATGTTCCACAATTTCTGTAAGAACAAAAATCAAAGCATGTGAATGTTTGAGCAATGCAAAAGTTACAGATTGGTATCACCCACGATTGTCACTTGTCAACTATTACATTATTATTCATAAGGGGGAGTGTTCAATCTCTTAGAACTGTAACTTTTTATGCATAACCCCAATAAACCATTTCTGCTCATACTATAGAATACAAGGTTATACTGTATAGCTGGCATGTAACTGTTATTTAATGTCACTTCCGGGTTCCCCATTCGGGCCATTATGATTTACTCATATTGTGCGATGATTTAATCTTTGTTTCAACAATACTGTAAGAAGGACCGGTGTTATTAAAAGTTAAACTTACCCTTGTTTGCATTTACAGTATGCGTCACACACACGCTTTTCCTTTTTATCGATGTCAATGTTGACAACATGGCGGCTATCCGATTTTCTCTGACTTGGATAGATTTCACCCCGTAAATGTTAGATATCGTCATTTTCTAAAGATATATCGAGTCTTCCGATGTAGCAACCAGTTACAAATTCCTTTGACTTCTATTTTTTTCGCATTGTAATGTCACATTTATGATAATTTGTCAGGAATATCGGAAAGCGAAACGACGCGAGACGCCTTTACTTCCTCGTTTGTTTGACGGACATAGACAGAGTTCGCTCCCTTGATATCAGGGGGCGTGGCTTAGAAGCCGCTGTCGTAAGGTCAATTGTATATTGTTTTCTTCAGCATTTTTTTCACATTAGAAAAAAGAGTATATGTTGCATTTTAACATATGCAGAACATATTCCATTTTATATTTTGCTATGTCAATAACTCCATTGTGCTTTTTACGATCTATTGTAATTTGTAATAAGCCATTTATTCTTAAGCTGATGAAAATTTGCAATAATACTGTGTTAAAAATATTATTCAATAAAGTTCATTAAGTTTTTGAATATATTTTGGATTAACTTTAAATGAATCATACTGATATGCTATGTGTTTACATATCATCTGAGTGTCAAGAATTTAACAAAATATTTTGCAGCGCTGACACTACTCTATCCATACACGATTATCCCATACATAAATTTTATTATAAGAAAGCACATCTATATACGTTTACATTTAATTTGTTGCCTCTTTCTTATTTCCATTTTTATTACTTCATATATCCATGCATGTACTGACTTGGCCAAACCTATAAGAAGATCAAAATATCCTTCCAACATTTCGAATATTACATCACTTTCAATATTATATATCGTATTGTAACGTTGTCAACATTTAAAGAAAATACTTTATTGCCCAGGTCTGTTGTTGCGTGTTGTTACGCTATTTTCGTGACTCAAAAGCTATGGGGATTAATTTGTTTCCTTGATTCAGTTTATTACCCTTTCTAGCCGTGAAATAACATTAACACTTTCTTTCAACATTGACGAGTGTGAATCAATGAAAGGAAGTTCAACGATTGGATGAAGCCGAACAATAGATACAGATAATTAAGACGTGAATGCAATTTATGATATCTGTTGTAATGGACCATTGATTTGAGAGGTTGGCAATATTTCTGAGGACAGTGTCAGCAACAGTGATGACAAGACAGAATAACTTGCCTTAGATAAAATGTATTGCCTTTCTGTAGAGAGGTTTAATCTTTTTCTTACAGCAACTAATAGATAACGCATGACAACTATCTTATCCCTATTATATATAATATTTATTGCCATCTTTTTCAATCAGCATCACATCTTCAACCTGGAGGCTAAATTCAAATGTCATTGTAAGTGCCTTAGATTTTATTAAGCAAATACAAATGAATAGCGAATGTCTGGTTAATGAATATCTGTATGGGGATTTGAAATCAGACTCAAATGAACCATTCTAGATCAGAAAGTTTAATGACATGAAGCGATTGGTTTGACGATACTTCTTTTCTGAGGAAACCTGAAGTATAAGCAATTGATTTCAGTACAGACAACAAGGTATAATATAATAATGAAGAAGAAGAAGAAGAAGAGGAAGGAGAAGAAGTCTAAAATGAATAACTTCCAAATTCAAACCCATCGGCTGAAATGGGAGTGCGATAGCGTTTTTTTTAAAATGTGTTTTGTACGTTTAGCATTTCATTGTGATAGCACATGAGTCTCCTTTTTTAAGTTAAATCGGAAATAAACATGATGTATAAAACATTCCAGTTCATTGTAGAAACGCTCTGCCGAGAAATTTCAAAAAGGTTTGACAGAATAAATGAAATATAAAACAAACGTTTTTGTTACCATTATTTTACTGTAAAACCCTGCAAAATCAAAATACCCCCTTGGACAAATCAATTGTATATGACATGATTTACCAACGGGGGTTAATTTACCCTAACTCAGGGCATGCCTAAAATGAGGTTAAATGTAGTTGTATAGTGTACGCATGTTATTGCAACGTAGTGTCTTCAATGTTTTTGTAATCTTTATAACATGAATATTTCCAATTCGCAAACAAAAAATCAATTTAAAGAAAACACAAGTAAAAGGTGTCAAGATGGCCATGGCCCATGTCAACATATACAGTATATTGTTTTAAGGTAATTTAATGCATATATATTACAAAATTAAACAACTAACATGAAAAAGACCAAATATCGAATAAGCAGCAACTACATTATAAAAGTTAATCTAAATATGTCATGTCATGAATTGATCACTCATACATGTATGCAAATCAAAATATTCGTAAGTAACTACATTTACGATATCATCAACGGTACATGAATAAAACGAACAGACACACACTACAAATACAATCATAAAGATGCATACATATCAACTGATCTAACCAAAACTGCGCTATAAAGAAACAAGTTTTAGTAACCTCTTTATCAGATGAAACCAATTGAATAAACTAACGCATTTGTGTTTTTTTATTTGCATGTAACGTCTTTTCTGAAATATTCATCAGAGGTGTGGGGGTTTACAAAATAGAACGACATCGAATGATTCACTTACGATTTCGTAAACGTTACTGAGTGTTAAACTGTCAGCAAGCAATGTCGCAATATATGGGGAATTAAGCAGATTTCCATTATTTGTCAACCGTAATATTCTAATAATAAAGTATTGAGTACATTTATTATTATGTGTATATTTAGCATGTGAAGGTCATGTGAGTAGTACAGATACAATTTCCGATGCTATTCTTAAATTCACTGAGATTTACGTGGTAGACAAACCAAGTAAATTTCGCATTGGAAAAATATGCAAAACCTGCTCAAGATACCTATGTAAGCGATGTGATACATCGGTAAGTAAGATTCAATTTTCTTTTATCTTGCATCTATTGTCTCTTCCTTTTAAAGTAATTCACATCCATTTTCTTTTACATTACTCGTCTTTGATAATACTATAATTATGTACTTGTCAAAATACACTATATCACTGTGACAACATGAACTGACCACGTATAAATGTAATATTTATGGCAACAATCTTAAAATTAATTTGCATTATTCCTATCCATGTATTTCTTCTCAACATTTCAATATATTCCAGGACCACACGTTCGCTGGTTCATCAATCATGGCTTAGTACTCCTGCAAAAAAAGAATGCAAACCTGATGTTGTTCACCAGAGAGGCGACAATTGCTAGGATTAAGGCCGAGCCGAGTTGGTAATACTAGTTAATCTGCAAAAACTGCTCAAGATACCTATGTAAGCGATGTGATACATCGGTAATAACCCCGTTTAGATAATATCTGTAATTTAGAAAACAATATTGTGTATATATTTTGAACATTTTATGAAAAATATAGCCTTAAGTATATACTATAAAATACATTACTAATGTTAGTAACAATTGATTCTGTCAGAGTATCGGTATAAACTATTATTTTCACAATAGTTAGATTAGCACGCTGTATCAACTACCTGACTTGTCTAAAACTATCCAATGCAGAGTAAGCCTTCTGATAATTTTGCTCCCTTTCCGGATCTAATTATGTACAAACAAAAAGTTAAATATAATACTTACATGCTATGGTCGTTTTGGTTGTCATGTTCTGCAGTTTCGTTACCTGTATATCTTTTCTTGATCCTATTTCATTGCCAGTATGTACTCCCGACCTTTCAATCACAATAACATTGATTGCTAAAGCTGTCAAACATGCTCCAACAGACACATTTAAGCTTTTTTATTTTAAGAAATAGTATCTTAAAATGACCGCTATGGCTATTTCACATGCTATTACGGCCTCGATATCGGGTTGAGTCTAGTTGTTTTCATCATTGGAAATAGGACATTTAAGCAAATTATAGTAAGCAAATTAACAAACACACACCGTGTAAACGAAGTCCAATTTGATTATTTCTGTTGGATATGCTCATGACTTTTTTCTAAGAAGGATGAAGCAGTTTCAGTTGATAGATCGTTCTATTTAGGTATTAGACATTTTATTCCGAATCGCTGCATTATCAAAGAATAGGAGTTGAAACAAATAAGTAACGACCATAAAGAATAACTACAATATATTGTTTGGAATTGAATATATGTTACATTATTTATATGATTACATTTTAAAAACTCGGTCACACGCACACGAGGTTGGGTTTTAACCCATGAGTAGGTTTTCTTGTTAAAATTGCTAATGTGTATGTAACCAGTGAAAACTATATTCAAATTCAGACAAACTAGGGCAGAGAAAAGACATAATAGATATATGGTTACTTATTGGAATTTAAAAATTATAATTTCAGTATTTTGGAGTCGTCTATTTTAAGACGAGTTTTTGCAGTAAAATCACTACGCGTTGATGTTGTTTGTAGTGTATATTTGACTATTTTCCTCCAACATCCAGAACTAAGAACATCGGCTCATCAATAGACGGCTAGCTGAGTCATACGGTCTCGCCAAAGGAGAAAATCTAACTTAACGCAGATCTGAAGTGCTCTGAGTGTTCGTCTTAATCATTTTATGGCGAGTTGGGTGTCATTTTACAGATTTGACGTCCTGTTAAGCTTTGTACTGGTCGCGTGTTTGCAAGATGAATCTGTCTTAAACATCAGTGGAATATAATTATGGTCAATTTAATTCATTTAGTAAAATTATCGCTAGATCTCGTCTTACCCAATTAGGTCCATTAGGGAAGCTGGTATTTTTCGAAGAAGCCATCAAAATTTAAGTTATTTATGTGTTCCTGCCATACTGTTATCGAAATATTTGTTGTTAAACGCTCGTAAATTATTTAAATGTCAATAATTTAGGAAGGTTTTATGTTCATGCAAGCTATGTGATTTTACTTTATATCAAACGTTTAAATGAATCTTTGGAAATGTCAAAGATGAAAATGCAATTTATCAAATAATCATGGTATATGTTAATTTATATGTTTTAACGTATACAATTATTTGACAGACAAACCTTCGAAAGCTATGTTTTTTATGGCACCATACAAAGAAACAAACATATGCAAAAAGGGTTAGACTTTTATAAATTTCGAGTCGTTAATTTACTGTTTAGCTCTGCAAAAAAACCATTATGGCGCAAAGATATTTTTCAACATTTCCCTCAAAACAGATGCAATTAAGTCAACAGAAGATTGGCAGCATAATGCCCCGGGGCATCGCGAACTTATATGGCAGGAAAAACGGTATTCTTTTAATTCCTTGCTTATCAATCAACGCTAGGAAAATCGGTACTGGCGGTTATGTTACTTGTCCTAAATTAGCAATGTGATATCAATATCGTTAAAATAATTTATATCATTGTTAATGATTTAATCATTATTTTCCAGTGGACCGCTCTGCCTCCAAAAGAAGGAAAGCGTTTGAAGAAAATGTTGCCAATAACCGCCGTGCCTTTGTTACTCGTTTCATCTTTTCTCATAAAAGAATTGCTGTGGGAGAACACCCTCTAAACTTGTTCAAGAAAGTTATAATTAATAATTGTATATTGTTTTCTTCAGCAACTTTCTTTACATTAGAATAAAAGAGTATAGGTTGCGTGTTTACATATGCAGAACATCTTCCATTTTATATTATGCTATGTCAATAGCTCCATTGTGCTTTTTACCATCTATTGTAAATAGCAATTAGCAATTTTAATCATCTGATGAAAGTTTGCAATAATATCATGTTAAAAATATCGTTTAATAAAGTTCATTAAGTTTTTGAATATATTTTTGATTAACTTTAAATGAATTATACTGATATGCTATGTTTTCACTCATCGTCTGAGTGTCAAGAATGTAACAGAATATTTTGCAACGCTGACACTGCTATATCCATACACGGTTAAGATATACACAGTCCATAAATTGTAGTATAAGAAAGCATATCTATATACGTATACATTTAACTAGTTGCTTCTTTCTTATTTCCATTTTTATTACTTCATATATCCATGCATGTACGGACTTGGCCAAACTTATGAGAAATTCAAAATATCCTTCCATTATTTCGAATATTACATCACTTTCAGTATTTCATATGTTATTGTAACGTTGTCAACATTTAAAGAAAAATACTTTATTGCCCAGGTCTGCTGTTGCGTGTTGTCACGTTATTTTTGTGACTCAAAAGCCATGGGGAGTAATGTGTTTCCTTGATTCAGTTTATTACCATTTCTCGTCGTGAAATAACATTAACACTCTCTTTCAATACTGACGAGAGTGAATCAATGAAAGGAGGTTCAACGATTGGATGCAGCCGAACAATAGATACAGATATTTAAGACGTGAATGAAATTTATGATATCTGTTGTAATGGACCATTGATTTAAGAGGTTGGCAATATTTCTGAGGACAGTGTCAGCAACAGTGATGACATGACAGAATAACTTGCCTTAGATAAAATGTATTGCCTTTCTGTAGAGCGGTTTAAACGTTTTCTTACAGCAACTAATAGATAACGCATGAAACCTATCTTATCCCTTCACTATAATAATATTTCTTGCCATCTTATTCAATCAGCATCACGTCTTCAACCTGGAGGCTAAATTCAAATGCCATTGTAAATGCCTTAGATTTTATAAAGCAAATACAAATGAATAGCGAATGTCTGGTTAATGAATATCTGTATGGGGATTTGAAATCAGACTCAAATAAACAATTCTAGTTCGGAAAGTTTAATGAAGCGATTGGTTTGACGATACTTATTTTCTGAGGAAACCTGAAGTATAAGGATTTGATTTCAGTACAGACAATAAGGTCATTCGTCAATCTTTGCCCTTGCCTTGCTATGGTTAAAGATCATATCCTACCCGTTGTTCAAACCAACAGTTAACATCTCATTTTGCATGTTTAACATAGATGAAACATTGAGTCATATGATAATAGAATATATCGTGTGTGTTTTTTATTTCAGTATATGATGTACCGTGTTTTATATTGATATTGCTGTTGTATACATATAAATGAAAATAATAATAAAAGAAAATGAATATTGACGAGTGTGAATCAATGAAAGGAAGTTCAAAGATTGGATGAAACCGAACAATAGAAATGGATGATTATGACGTGAATGGAATTTATGATATCTGTTGTAATGGACCATTGGTTTAAAAGATTGGTAATATGTCGAAGGACATTGTTAGCAACTGTGATTGCTTGACAGAATTTCTACCCACATATATTGCCAAAATGTATTGCCTTTTTACACAAAGGTTTACTGTTTCCTCAATTTACAGCAACTAACAGATAACATATGCCAACTATCTAACTACTAAACTACAATCGTATTTATTGCCATCTTATTCAATCAGCATTACATCTTCAACCTGGAGGCTAAATTCAAATGTCATTACTACAAAGCCGAAAAAGAAATGACACAAAAATTAACCTGATCGAAACAAGCTGAAATATAAGACGACATATGTGAATTTACAATACACCAGCGCTGCACTCGATATATCAGAAAAGAATAAAACAGAATACTTGAGCTGATCGCATGAATGCAGAAAAAAGCTAAGAGTCGGTATGCATATAATAACTTATTATACATCAGTTGTTTTTGGAGGACACAAAATAAAACACAACAGTCAGGCTGATCACAAAGAGTCTCCTATAGATGACGACTATAGACGTTTATCATATACCATTTATGTTTGGCGCTGCACACGATAAATAGATGATTAAATATAATAACACTTGGGTGAATCATGTCAGTAACTCACCAGTTATGCCCCTTTTACATTAGGAAATAGGTCTTTTAGTATGCGGCAGAAAATATCTCAAGTTGTATTGTCCGATCATGATGAAACTTGGTGATGGTGTTTGTGGGCAATGTCTCGGGTAAATCGCACCAGTGACTCTCATTGGTTATTGGCATACTGTCTCTGTCAGGCTTGGTCACCGCTCAATAGTTCGATAGTCATGCCTGTTTACAGTCAAATATAGTATAGCAGTATTACTTGTGTAGACAATTACTTACTTAATTAGTATACAGTCAGTACAATTATGAACTAAGTGACAGCGTTTGTAGACATAAGTTGTTGTTATTGTTCACAAACCTGAAATTTGAGTTAATGTTTGCATGCGCTCATTAAATGCAGTAAAGCCTGACTGTACCAGGGCGCCATAATACCAAAGAGTTTCAAGTGCGATAAGTGACAGAACATAGAGGTAACTGCAATTCCAAGGCACAACAAGATATTATCAGAGTTGATGAAAAAGTGTTAGATACAAGGAGATGCAATGCAAATCCCAAGCGATTAAAGAAGATACCTCTTGGATCCGGAATTTGCCCTGTGTAAAGCACCAATTGTTTGGTTTAAACCAGTGCTGAATACTCACAAATTGATTGAAAACTATCATAACTACCCTATAGTGTCGACCGCAAAGAAAGGGATCTACTGGAACCAATTTCCTACCGTTCCAGCATCAAAGTGAACGCTCAGCCATAAGGTTAACGGAGTGTTGCCATGTCGCCTGTTCAGAGCATCAATATGTATAGTTATTAGTTAATATCACTGACACCTATCGCCTTCAGCTCACCCGATAAATTCCTCTGCCTTGCGAAATAAACTTCTTCAATCCACGGCACTAACCTAGTATTGTCTATGTAGGACTGTGCATATAAAGCATTATATGGTACTTATATTTTGCCACTTTTGCAACAATCAGTTCTCAAAATGTGCATGAACCAGCATCAGGTGAACATGAAGATGGTTAAATCAATATTGTTTCACCATGGAGGTTCTAAAACAACAATGACAGCTTCAGGAAATAAGACCAACACTTAACCAACAATGGAAGAGAAAATGTTGCTACATAGTATGTATGTTGAGCAAACAAAGCAATAAAAGGACAATGTTCTTGATTTTCACAATTATCTACAATAAAGTCAATGGTATCCCCTAAGTAATCATTTTGTTCCGGCACTTACGAACTCGAAATAAGCACACACGAGAGTATTTTTAGCCTGTGGCATACATTTCCTTGAAACTTTAATACTGGCTATCAAAATATTATTAAATTGCATGTGACTGAAGTGGTCAGTTTTCAACGTTAAAAAATGACCCAACGTAAAATTTAGGGTGGTTTTAAAAACTGGTCTTAATCGTATCTAAGATTAAAAAAAACTAGTGGAATTGTGTGATATAAATAACCAAATATAAACAATTACTACATTCAATGAAGCATGACCATAGGATTTAAGCAAAAGATTGAACACTGTAAGTTTTGATTTGTTTTCAACGAGGGACAACTTTTCATGCGACGAAGGATCATTAATGAGAACGGTCTTTGTCAGTTTTAAATTTAAAAATGTATGAGTCACCCGTTGAAAAATTGCCCCTGGGGTAAATTATCAAGGGTCAAAGTGGGAGTCGAGCTTGGTAGATAATATTCTGACGGATTCAGGCGTCAAGCTCGTGGCGCGCGCTCACTATTATCCAAGTAACGTGAGACCAAGGTTGGGGTAGAGTTTATGAGATTATATTCTAGCGAATTCAGATGGTACGCACACGTCGTGAACCCCCTATGTTACGTGAGTTCAATGTTGGAATAGAGTTTTAAGAGATTACACACAGGCGAAATCAGGCGGACCGCACACGGTGTGCACCCCCTATTGCCCATGTAACTTGAGTCCCAGGTTGGGGTAGCGTTTTAGGAAATAACACACAAGCGAATTCAGGCGGGATGCACACGGCGCGCACCCCCTATAGACAATGTAACTTGAGTCAAAGGTTGGAGTAGAGTTTGGGAGACATACTAGCGAATTCAGGCGGGACGCACACGGCGCGCACCCCCTATGCCCCCCTATGGCCCGAGTAACGCGTGTCCCAGGTGGGAGTAGAATTTTAGGGAATTACACATTAACGAATTGAGGCGGGACAAACACCTCGCGCACGCCCTATGGCCCGAGTAACGTGAGTCCAAGGTGGGAGTAGAGTTTGAGGGATGACATACTAGCGAATTGAGGCGGGACACACACGGCGCGCACCCCCTGTGGCCCAAGTAACGTAAGTCCAAGGTGGGAGTAGAGTTTGAGGGATGACATACTAGCGAATTGAGGCGGGATGCACACGGCGCGCACCCCCTATGGCCCGAGTAACGTGAGTCCAAGGTGGGAGTAGAGTTTGGTTGATGACATACTAGCGAATTGAGGCGGGACACACACGGCGCGCACCCCTATGGCCTGAGTAACTTGAGTCCAAGGTGGGAGTAGAGTTTGGTTGATGACATACTAGCGAATTGAGGCGGGACACACACGGCGCGCACACCCTATGGCCCGAGTAACGTGAGTCCAAGGTGGGAGTAGAGTTTGGGGGATGACATACTAGCGAATTGAGGCGGGACACACACGGCGCGCACCCCCTATGGCCCGAGTAACGTGAGTCCAAGGTGGGAGTAGAGTTTGGGGAATGACATACTAGGGAATTGAGGCGGGACACACACGGCGCGCACCCTCTATGGCCCGAGTAACGTGAGTCCAAGGTGGGAGTAGAGTTTGGTTGATGACATACTAGCAAATCGATGCGGGACACACACGGCGCGCACCCCCTATGGCCCGAGTAACGTGAGTCCAAGGTGGGAGTAGAGTTTGGGGGATGACATACTAGCGAATTGAGGCGGGATGCACACGGCGCGCAACCCCTATGGCCCGAGTAACGTGAGTCCAAGGTAGGAGTAGAGTTTGGGGGATGACATACTAGCGAATTGAGGCGGGACACACACCTCGCGCACCCTCTATGGCCCGAGTAACGTGAGACCAAGGTGGGAGTAGAGTTTGGGGGATGACATACTAGGGAATTGAGGCGGGATGCACACGGCGCGCACCCCTTATGGCCCGAGTAACGTGAGTCCAAGGTGGGAGTAGAGTTTGGGGGATGACATACTAGCGAATTGAGGCGGGACACACACCTCGCGCACCCTCTATGGCCCGAGTATTGCGAGTCCAAGGTAGGAGTAGAGTTTGGGGGATGACATACTAGCGAATTGAGGCGGGACACACACGGCGCGCACCCCCTATGGCCCGAGTAACGTGAGACCAAGGTAGGAGTAGAATTTGGGGGATGACATACTAGGGAATTGAGGCGGGTCCCACACCTCGCGCACCCCCTATGGCCCGAGTATAGCGAGTCCAAGGTGGGAATAGAGTTTGGGGGATGACATACTAGCGAATTGAGGCGGGATGCACACGACGCGCACCCCTTATGGCCCGAGTAACGTGAGTCCAAGGTGGGAGTAGGGTTGGGGGGATGACTTGCTAGCGAATTGAGGCGGGACACACATGGCGCGCAACCCCTATGGCCCGAGTAACGTGAGTCCAAGGTGGGAGTAGAGTTTGGGGGATGACATACTAGCGAATTGAGGCGGGACGCACACGGCGCGCACCACTTATGGCCCGAGTAACGTGAGTCCAAGGTGGGAGTAGAGTTTGGGGGATGACTTGCTAGCGAATTGAGGCGGGACACACACGGCGCACAACCCCTATGGCCCGAGTATCACGAGTCCAAGGTGGGAGTAGAGTTTGGTTGATGACATACTAGCGAATTGAGGCGGGACACACACGGCGCGCACACCCTATTTCCTGAGTAACGTGAGTCCAGGGTGGGAGTAGAGCTTGGGGGATGACATACTAGCGAATTGAGGCGGGATGCACACGGGGCGCACCCCCTATGGCCCGAGTAACGTGAGACCAAGGTGGGAGTAGAGTTTGGTTGTTGACATACTAGCGAATTGAGGCGGGATGCACACGGCGCGCACCCTCTATGGACCGAGTAACGTGAGTCCAAGGTGGGAGTAGAGTTTGGGGGATGACTTGCTAGCGAATTGAGGCGGGACACACACCTCGCGCACCCCCTAAGGCCCGAGTATTGCGAGTCCAAGGTGGGAGTAAAGTTTGGGGGATGACATACTAGCGAATTGAGGCGGGACACACACGGCGCGCACCCCCTATGGCCCGAGTAACGTGAGTCCAAGGTGGGAATAGAGTTTGGGGGATGACATACTAGCGAATTGAGGCGGGACACACACGGCGCGCACCCTCTATGGCCTGAGTAACGTGAGTCCAAGGTGGGAGTAGAGTTTGGGGGATGACATACTAGCGAATTGAGGCGGGACACACACGGCGCGCACCCCCTATGGCCCGAGTATCGCGGGTCCAAGGTGGGAGTAGAGTTTGGGGGATGACATACTAGCGAATTGAGGCGGGACACACACGGCGCGCACCCTCTATGGCCCGAGTAATGTGAGGCCAAGGTGGGAGTAGAGTTTGGGGGATGACTTGCTAGCGAATTGAGGCGGGACACACACGGCGCGCAACCCCCTATGGCCCGAGTAACGTGAGTCCAATGTGGGAGTAGAGTTTGGGGAGATAACATTCTGGCGAATTTTGGCGGGACGTTCCAGGCGCGTTCCCCCTATTGCCCCAGTAGCGTTAATCCCAGGTTTGAGTAGATTTGGGATGATTACATACTAGCAAACTCAGGCTGGACGTACTCAGCGCGCGCCCCATGTGGCCCAAGTAACATGAGTCTCAGGTGAGAGAGGCGATAAGGCACAACACACGAATCAATTGGGGAGTGGATGGACACGGTGTTTTTTTTTATTATCGCCTTTAAACACAAAATAATTGGTCGGTTTTGCTAGCACAATTCATAAAGCAGTTGCAAACAAGTCATTTACGTAATCATAAGATATGTCTGTATTTCAATTGTAATTGTGGCTTGAACATGTTTATGGAACGATGTGTTTGTATGTGTATGTAATTTGTATACTACGCGCGTGCCCTAAAATACAAATAAATTCAAGTATCAGGTAGAAGTATAGTTTTGAGGCAACAGGGAGGTGGGAGTAGCCATTTTACTTATGAATACAGAATCAATGTTGCTACAATGAACTAAAATCTCGTGATATTTGCTTCTTTTTCTCTGTGTATCTTCGCAAATTCATATTTTATACCAAATAATTTTCTTTTGATCCGCCGAATAATGTATCATGCAGAAAGAAAATGTGTAAAAAACCCTTGTAAATAGTATAATTACGAATATGCCAACTTATTGGGTTGACTGTTAAAGATGCACTTTCACAGATTAAACGTTCTGACAACTTTTTTTTTTTGGTCTTGGAACGAGACAATTTTTGCGAAAATCCATGGAAACCGGTTATATAAGACTGCTGACAAAAACTCAGATCGTAGACTTTCATATTTCCGTTCAAAAAATTGATGTTTTATGCATTTTTCTTAAACCGTTAGTAACGGGTTAAGCCATAAAACATGGAAATATGAAAATCTACGATCAGAGTTTTTGTAAGCAATCTTATATCATTGGTTTGCAAATATTTACGCAAAATCTTGCTCTTTCCAAGACAAAAAATAAAAAAGCTAAAAATGGTTTATCTGTGAGAGTACAGCTTTAAGAATCTGGTTTCAAGTACTACGTAAACTATTCTCTGTAAAACCGTGAGGTATTCACATGTACTTCATGTCCGCAAATGAATATCAAAAATATTTAAAGGCACCTTCTCTGTTTTGACGAACTTGTTTGTATTAACGAAATAAGTAATGAACTACTGAATGCATTAGGATTCTTCAACACTTCTTATTAAACTTCCGACTTAAAGCGAAGCAAGTATGTTCAAATCTTAAGAGACCTACAGAACATGGAAATATATATTTAAATGTCATCAACTTTCGCCCGAATGTTTACAAAGTTTTAAATTGTCATTAATTGTAGTTAAATTGTATTTACATGTATATGTTTCAATTGTGACAGTAGTGTAGTGCATGGATACAGTTTCGTCTGCAGACCAAGACGAACGCGATTCGCTCCCTACTACCGGTGCAGCATTTGTTATTATTGTTTTTTAGCCTGTAATTTCCTTTTATTTTAAAAAAAAAATATAAAATATATAAATATAAATTTAATTTACGTTACCACATATAACATTGAAATATTTCAGTTATATTTGATATTTGATTTTATTAACATTACAGCGTATATGTGCCTTTAAGAACGAGCATGCGCAAAGGAGGACATCAATTTACTTCCTTATTGGTTTCAATGATCAACAAACATCAAGGTAACTAAAATTTGTATTTCTTTAATTGTGTGTTTTATTCAGTTAACGGCACACCATTGCTAGCTTCTATGGGTTTTTCTTAAAAAGAAAACATGTTTAAAACGTCATTAAAGGACTTCTGAATGTGGATTTCGGTCATTACATGTACTTTCGTTTTAGACAAACAAAATGTTATATTCGTTTTGGCTGCTCTTAGCTGGTTTACTGATTTATTAATATCTCGTGAACTTTCTAATTCGTAATTATAGATGGAAGTATCTGGAAAAAGGCGTGACCCTGACCTTAACAAGGGCTCCGATGACACAACTGTCTTCTGTCAGCCGTGTGAAGAGGAAGGCAAACGCTCTGTAGCCCAGGGATTCTGTCAGACCTGCCAAGAGTACATGTGTGATCCCTGTATCAAGGCCCATAAGAAATTCAAGGTGTCCAGGAACCACATTATGTTGTCCAAAGATAAGATGCCATCCTTCTACCCGTCCACTAAGCAGTCTGACATCGGTGTTACTGAATATTGTAAAACACATCCGAATGAGATGATCAAGTTTTACTGTCCGACCCACAGCGACCTTGGTTGTGGTGACTGTGTAGTCATCGGTCATCGCACGTGCAAAGTCGACTACATTGCTGATGTGTCTAAGGATTTCACCAATGAAAGGGAATTCAGGGAGCTGGAACCATCTATTAAACGAGCGGAATATCTTCTATCTGGGTACATAAGTAAAGTAAAGGAGCTTTTTGACGAGGTCGAACACCAGTCTAAGGATGAGATCGACAGACTGAGAAAGTTCCGTGCAGAAATCAACACCTACCTGGACCGACGCGAGAAAGAGTTGCTCGGCGACATCGAGAAAATGAAGACCGAGGATGAAAGCGTGCTGACTGAACTGAAGACTGATTGTGAGTTGGCAAAATGCGGACTTGTGGCCACTAGGACAGAACTGACTTCCGGTACCGACTCGGTGAACCAGCGGTACGTGACGGCAAGGAGAGCTCAGAAGGAACTACGGGAGATTCATAACAAGATGGAAAAGATGGCTGGTCGGATGAAGGCCCGGAAGTATCGATTTGTTGAAGACGCGGACACGAAACGGCTGCTGGGATCGAAAATGGGCCTTGGAACACTGAACATGGCAGGAGAGCTTGGTAGGAATAGTATGCTTAATTATTACTATCTCCCAATAAGTTAGACTTAGTGTAGTATGTTGTGTTCTTGTTAAGAATGGTCATAAAAGGTAATTGCTAAAATTATGAAATACAGTTTCATACTTTGGTTTAATGTTTTATTACAAGCTTATTGATCTTCATTAAGTATCTACTGGTCAATTGGGTAAACCAGTCTAGTTTCAAGTACACTGGAAATAAACAAAAGAGGGCCTTTGAACGAACAACAACGCTCGTCTGTTTTTCCGCATTCGCTATAACTCGTTAATTATAACAGTAATTGAACTTGTTTAATACATGCTTATTGTCTGTAGCACCATTGAGTACTAAGTTTCAGTTCGAAATACTATTTAAAAGACAATTATCACCGATTTCATTGAAGTGATGCGTTTATATATTCAAATTTGTCCATGGGGTAAGATTTGGACGCGTTTTTATGGCTATTGAGAAAATCAATATCTTTTGTAATGTTGAATCTTTACCGACCTTACCAAAATAGAAATACGACTGGGGACAAATCAATATTTGCATTATATGACAGGGGGCAAAATTGTTCAACCTCCAGACATGGGATTTAGCGTTTATATGCACATATTTGCACCTGGGGTAAATCTGGCCACGGTAGCAAAGTTGTCCCCGAGGTAAATCTCGTCACAAAACGTGGTTTAAAATAGCAAATTGTGCCTTAGGATCGTATTAAAAATAATGCTTGTTGGTACTTTTAAAGATCAGCAATAATTTAACTCAATAAACAAGCACCTTGACATGCTTAAACATTTGATTGATTTAACAGAGAAGATTTTAAGTTGAATATCATACGACTACAACGTTTTTACCATAGATGCATTTGACATCATTAAAAGTGTAATTTTGTTGATAAAAACTAACCTATTGTTCACAATATATCCAATTAGTGTATGTGTGTGCGTGCCTGCGTCGGTGCGCGCGCGCGTGTGTGCGTGCGTGCGTGCGTGCGTGCGTGCGTGCACGGACGCACGTGCGTGGGTGCATGTGTGGGGGATGGGTGTTTGCATGAGCGGATGCGTTTGTGCGCGCGCGCGTGTGCGAGAGTGCGTGTGTGTGTGTGTGTGTGTGCAGGTGCATGTGAGAGTGTGAGCAGGTGCGTATGAGAGTGCGTGCGGGTGAAGATGAGAGTGTGCGCGGGTGAGAGTGTGTGCAGGTGAGAGTGTGTGCGGGTGCAAGTGAGAGTGTGTGCGGTTGAGAGTGTGTGCGGGTGAGAGTGTGTGCAGATGAGAGTGTGTCCGGGTGCAGGTGAGAGTGTGTGCGGGTAGAGGTGAGAGTGTGGGTGGGTGCGGATGAGAGTGTGTGCGGTTGAGAGTGTGTTAGGGTGAGAGTGTGTGCGGGTGTGAGTAAGTGTGTGTGTGTGTGTGTGCGTGTGTGTGTGCGGGTGAGAGTGTGTGCGGGTGAGAGTATGTGCGGGTGAGAGTGTGTGCAGGTGAGAGTGTGTGCAGGTGAGAGTGTGTGCGGGTGAGAGTGTGTGCGGGTGCAGGTGAGAGTGTGTGCAGGTGAGAGTGTGTGCAGATGAGAGTGTGTGCGGGTGAGAGTGTGTGCGGGTGCAGGTGAGAGTGTGTGCGGGTTCGGGTGTGTGCGGGTGAGAGTGTGTGCGGGTGCCCGTGAGAGTGTGGGTGGGTGCGGGTGAGAGTGTGTGCGGGTGAGAGTGTGTGCAGGTGAAAGTGTGTGTAGGTGAGAGTGTGTGCGGTTGCGGGTAAAAATGTGTGTAGGTGCGGGGGAGAGTGTGTGTGTTTGCGGGTGAGAGGTTTTTGGGGTGCGGGTGAGAGTGGGTTCAGGTGAGAGTGTATGCGGGTGCGACGGTGTGCAGTAGCGGGTGCGAGTGAGATTGTGAGGGTGGGAGTGTGTGTGTGTGTGTGTGTGTGCGAGTGATATTGTGTATAGGTAACAGTGAGTGCAGGTGCGTGAGAGTGTGTGCGGGTGACGGTGAGAGTGGGTGCGGATCAGAGTGTGAGCGAGGGCGGATAAGAATGTTTGCGGGTGTGGGTGAGAGTTTGTCCGGTTGCGGATGAGAATGTGTGTAGGTGCGGGTGTGAGTGTATGCCAATGAGAGTGTATGCAGGTGCACCTGAGAGTGTGTGCAGGTTTGAGTTATTGTGTGTGGGGGTGAGAATGTGTGCGGGTGCAGGTGAGAGTGTGTGCGGTCACGGGGGAGAGTGTGTGCGGTTGCGGTTGAGAGTGTGTGCGGGTGCGGGTGAGAATTTGCCCTGGTATGAGTGTATGCAGATGAGAGTGTGTGCGGGTGCGAGTGAGAGTGTGAGCGGTTGCACATGAAAGAGTGCGCGAGTGATAGTGGAGTGGGTGCGAGTGTGAGCGGGTGTGAGTGAGGGGATGGGCGGGTTCAAGTGAGAGTTAGTGCAGGTGCAGATGAGAGTGTGTGCGGTTGCGGATGAGAGTGTGTGTGGCAGCGGGTGAGAATGTATGCAAGTGCGAGTGAGAGTGTGTGTGGGTGAGGTTGAGAGTATATGTGGGTGAGGTTGAGAGTTTGTTCGGATGCGGGTAAGACTGTTTGCGAGTTCGAGTGAGAGAGTGTGCGGTGCAGGTGTTTGCGGGTGCTAGTGTGTATGCGTGCAAGCAAGAGTGTGTGCAGGTGCAAGTGAGAGTGTATGCATGTTTAATTAAGAGTGTGTGCGGGTGCGGTTTAGATTGGGTGCGGGTGCGGGTGAGAGTTTGTGCAGATGCGAGTGAGATTTTGTGCGGGTGAGAATGAGAGTGTGTGCGGTTGCGGGTGAGAATGTGTGCAGGTGCGAGTGAGAGTTTGTGCAGATGCAAGTGAGATTTTGTGCTGGCGAGGATGAGAGTGTGTGTGGGTGCGGGTAAAAGTGTATGCAGGTGCGATTGGGAATGTGTGCGGGTGCCGGTGAGAGTTTGTGCGGGTGCGGGTGAGAGTGTGTGCGGATGAGAGTGTGCGGTTGAAGGTTAGCGTGTGTGCAGGTGCGAGTGTATGCGGATGCGGGTTTGAGTGTTTGTCGGGACGGATGTGAGTGTGTGCGAGTGAGAGTGTGTGCAGGTGCAAGTGATAGTGTGTGCAGGTTTGAGTAAGAGTGTTTGCAGGTTTGAGTTGAGTGAGTGCGGGTGCAGGTGTGAGTGTGTGCAGGTACGGGTGAGAGTTTGTGCGGTTACGGATGAGAGTATGTGCAGGTGCAAGTGAGAGTGTATGAGGATACGGGTGAGAGTGTGTTCGATGCGGCTAAGAGTTTATGCAGATGCGGGTGAGAGTGTGTGCGGGTGCGATTGAGAGTGTGCGGTTGCGGGTGAGAATGTATGCAGGTGGGAGTGAGGGTTTGTGCAGATGCGGGTGAAATTTTGTGCGGGTGATGATGAGAGTGTGTGCGGTTGCGAGTGAGAATGTGTGCAGGTGCGAGTGGGAGTTTGTGCAGATGCGATTGAGATTTTGTGCAGGTGAGGATGACAGTGTGGGCGGGTGCGGGTGAAAGTGTATGCGGGTGCGATTGGGAATGGGTGCGGGTGCCGGTGAGAGTTTGTGCGGGTGCGAGTAAGAGTGTGTGCGGGTGAGAGTGTGTGCGGATGAGAGCGTGCGGGTGAGGGTTAGCGTGTGTGCAGGTGCGAGTGTATGCGGGTGCGGGTTTGAGTGTTTGTCGGGGCGGATGTGAGTGTGTGCGAGTGAGAGTGTGTGCAGGTGCAAGTGATAGTGTGTGCAGGTTTGAGTTAGAGTGTATGCAGGTTAGAGTTGAGTGAGTGCGGGTGCAGGTGTGAGTGTGTGCAGGTACGGGTGAGAGTCTGTGCGGTTGCGGATGAGAGTGTGTGCAGATGCAAGTGAGGGTGTATGCGGATACGGGTGAGAGTGTGTTCGGTGCGGCTGAGAGTTTATGCAGGTGCGGGTGAGAGTGTGTGCAGGTGCACCGGTGTGCTTTAGCGAGTGTGTGCGGGTGCGAGTGAGAGTGTGCGGGTGCGAGTGAGAGTGTGTGCGAGTGAGAGTGTGTGCAGGTGCGAGTGAGAATGAGTGCAAGTGAGGGCTAGAACGTGTGATGGTAAGGGTTAGAGTGTCTGCGGGTGCAGGTGAGAGTTTGTGCGGGTGCAGGTGAGTGTTTGCGGGTACAGGTGAGGTTGTGTGCGGGTGCGGATGAGAGTATGTGTAGGGGCGAGTGAGAGTGTGTGCGGATACGGGTGAGAGTGTGGGCTGGTGCAGGTGAGAGTGTGTGCGAGTGCGGGTGAGAGTGTGTGCAGGTGCGGTGGCAACGGTGTGCGGCTGCGAGTGTGTAAGGATGCAAGTGAGATTGCGTGCGAGTGAGAGTGTGTACGTGCGCGAGTGAGAATGTGTGCGGGTGCGGTTGAGGATGAGGGTGTGTGCGAGTGAGGTCGAGTGGGTGGGGTAGAGAGTGTGTACAGGTGCGATAGTGTACGAGTGAGAGTGTGTGCGGGTGCGAGCGAGATTCTGTGCGGGTGCGTGTTAGGTTGAGTGCGAGTGAGGGTGAGCGTGTGCGAGTGAGAGTGTGTGCGGGTGAAAATGTGTGTAGGTGCTAATGAGGGTTTTTCGGGTTCGGTTGAGACTTTGCGCTTGTTCGAGTGAGTGAAGGTTAGTGTGTTCGGGTGCGGTTGAGATAGTGTGTAGGTGCGAGTGAGAGTGTGCCCTGGTGAGAGTGTGTGCGGTGCAGGTGATAGTGCGTGCGGTTGCGAATGAGAGTGTGTGCGGGTGCAAATGAGAGTATGGTCAGTTACGGGTGTGTGTGTGTGTGTGTGTGTGCAGGTGTGATTGTGCGGGTGTGTGCGGGTGCGGTACAGAATATGTGCAAGTGTGTGCTGGTGCGGTTGAGTTTGCGAAGGTGCGCCTGAGAGTATGTGCAGGTGCGAGTATGTGCGGGTGCGGGCTGGAGTGTGTGTGCAGGTGCCAGTTTGTTCAGGTGCGAGCGTGCGAGTGCTTGCGTCCATGCCTTTATGAAGTGAAGTCCAATTATGTTAAAAACAGCGTTTTAATTAGCCTGATGAATATGTATACAAGGACAACTGTACTCGATAAATAGTGTGTTTCGCTGACATAACGACATTTATAGTGATGGGAACATTGACATATTTCTTTGATTTTAACAACTTCTTTGTCCTTTTCAATGAAAAAAAGTACTCATTTCATATTATTTAATATTTTTATTAACGCTTTATATTTAAATTCTGAGTCTGCACACGAAAATTGTTGAAGCGAACATGTTTCTAAGTCGAAACCCTCATCATAACATGTATTTATAATTACTGTTTATTCCGTGGTGTCTGTCGTGTAGGTTTACCTTAAACAAACTGGCGATTGAAGTTGTGACTTTATACAAGTATTTACACTTACATTTATAAGATCAAAGTGACTAAAGATATACATGTAGTCCTTATTATTTTAGTTCCAGTTATTGACCTCGCTACTATGACGTGGAAGAAGGAAGCGGATATCCTGGTCAGAACGTCTCAGGACAAGGAAACCTGCTGGATCACGGGCTCATCCCTGCTCTCGCCTGGTTTCTTCCTCCTGGCTGACTGCGGTAACAACTGTGTCAAACTGGTAGACATCAGCACCTGCACCGTCACGTCCCGCCTCCAGCTACCAGGCCAGCCATGGGACGTGTGTGTGCTCCATGATGACCAGGCCGCCGTCACTTTACAGAATATTATTCAGCTGCTGTCTATAAAGGGAGGACAGTTATCGTGTGGAAAGGAAATTAAAGTATCATCTAGTTGTTGTGGTATTGCGTTTAACAACAATAGATTATACGTTTCGTATATGCCAAACCCGCGTGTTGAAGTGATGACATTGGATGGGCATATCATAAGTACATTCCAAACAGATGATAGAAGACAACTTTTCAAAGAACCATATTACCTGACTGTGTCAGCTTCAACACCGCCGACCCTTCACGTGTCTGACAACGATGCCCACACCGTCCTCCAGCTGACCCTTGACGGGAAGGTCCTGCGGGAGTACCAAGATATTCGGCTCATCAATCCCGGGGCCGTGGTGAAGGTAGGGCCCGGCCAGCTGCTCGTGTGTGGATATGCCAACCACAACGTGATGCTGCTAACGGAGAGGGACGGCAAGATGGCGGAAATACTGGGAAAGAAGAACGGACTGACCTACCCCTGCTTCGTGTCCTTCTGTCCTCACACACGTGCCATAGTTGTCGGAATGGGCAGTAATGACTCACTGAAAGTCTTTAATGCAAATTGACACCTTTTCTTTATCAGTCGTGATTTTGCTCTCTCTGGCGGAAATTACCATGTATTCAATGCTTTTTGAGCAAGTGAATAGTAATAGCAATCATATTTAATGTTCAACATACGCTTATTTATTCGTTGTAACCGAGTTCTATCAAACTGAATGAACATTGCTAATTATATAAATCAAGAATGGAAATACTAAAATAATGTTGTATCAGTCTCAGAAGTTTTGTAATTAGTCAGAAAAGCCATTGATGCTTTATGACAGTCATGTATCTAATAAATATTAAGCGTATTTTGCAGTTTTATTTTGCAAAACACTAGGATAACGAATTAGTGTAAATTTTGTAATACTATTAATTTAAACACTTATTAAATCATATTTTGGTGTTTACTACTTTTGTTTTTTTATGTTCTTTATATTGATCTTTGATTTTACAAAATGATCATTAACTTATATAAAAATAATTATTTAAACAGATGTATACTTTTTATGGTTTTGAAGGTAAAATAAAGTGTTTGACTTTCAGTAAAGAAAAATTTAGTAGGTTTTCATATCATTATCATATGAAGAATATTTAAAATGGAAATTTCCGCGTGAATATTCCATAGGAATAGTACAAATAAAAAATCTCTTAAAAATGACAAACATGTCTTTAGATCTCAATTTATCTTCTTTGGACGTTTGCCTACTGAATGTTATTGTATTGTTATTGACAATGCATGTAACCTGTCTTAATTTAGACATAGAATGAAAATAACCGTATATTTCTTACAAGGGAATCTTGGGTGTAATTACTTTTACAACAATTTTGTAGTATTGTGCAACTTGATTTCTGTATTAACCTTTAACTAATAAATGTATTTAAAACTTTCAGCCATCTTCTTATGGGTTTATGTATCTCAATTATTGATTTTTGAATTTTGATTATAATCTGCAACAAAACCCAACCAGCTTTCTATTATTTGCATGTATGTAGTTAACATGCGGTGATAAACCTTTTTTAATTGTTTCAATTTCAATGAGCTATTTACAAGTCATATATCCACTAAGTTCAACTGCATTATTTCCAAAACCTATATAATTATTATCCCACTATGATGCCACTCGGTCACAATGCTTGCTTGTGGGCTCATGTTTCGGTGAAGTTTGATCGTGGGGTTATTCGCCCTAGTTTATCCAGAGTTATGCCCCTTTTTCATTAGAAATAGTAGGTGTATATATCATGCACGCAGCTACTTAAGTTATAATTATCATTCAATCATGATGCAACTCAGTCACAGCATTTGTATGCAAGTCTCAGTCAAGTTCCATCATGGAGTGAATCAATTGTCCGAGTAAATCGAGAGTTCTGACTCTTTTGCCCATAAAAAGTAGGTGTATGTATATATTGGAGGCAGATACTTATTTTTTTATTATCCATTAATGATGCGACTCTTTTATAGTATTTGTGGGCAAGCCTCAGTCCGGTTCCAGTGTGAAGTTAATCATGTCAGAGTTATGCCCCTTTAACATTAGGAATTAGTTCTTTTAAGTTTTAGTTTAAGTTTTTAGTATCCAGTAATGATGGAACTCTGTTGCAGCATTTGATGGCCAGTCTCCTTCAAATTCCACCATGGAGTGAATCATGTCAGTAAACTACCCAGTTATGCCCCTTTTACATTAGGAAATAGTTCTTTTAAGTATTCGCCAGAAAACATCTTAAGTTTTTAGTATCCAATAATGATGAAACTCTGTTACAGCATTTGATGGCGAGTCTCAGTCAAATTCCATCGTGGAGTGAATTATGTCAGTAAACTCCCCAGTTCGGCCCCTTTTACATAAGGAAATATGTATTTTAGTATGGGGCAGAAAATATCCCAAGTTGTATTGTCCGATCATGATGAAACTTGGTGACGGTGTTTGTGGGTATTATGTCTCGGGTAAATCGCACCAGTGACTCTCATTGGTTATTGGTATACTGTCTCTGTCAGGCTTGGTGATCGCCCAGTAGCTCAATAGTCATGCTTGTTTACAGTCAAATATAGTATAGCATTATTACTTGTGGAGACAATTACTTACTTAATTAGTATACAGTCAGTACAATAATGAACTAAGTGACAATGTTTGTAGACATAAGTTGTTATTATTGTTCACAAACCTGAAATTTGAGTTTATGTTTGCATGCGTTCATTGACTGCAGTACAGCCTGACTGTACCAGGGCGCCATAAAACCAAAGAGTTTCAAGAGCGATAAGTGACAGTACATAGAGGTAACTGCAATTCCCAGTCACACCAAGATATTTGCAGAGTTGATTACATACAAGGGTTACATACAAGGAGAATACAATGCAAATCCCAGGATTATAAAGAAAGAAGCTCTTTGATTTGCCATGTGTAAAGCAACGATGTACGGGATTCCTTGGTTTAAATCAGTGCTGAGTACTCAAAAATTAATTTAAAATTCCCGTAACTACCCTATAATACGGACCGCAAATCAATGGATCTAATGGAACCATATTTCAACCGTTCCTGCATCACATTGAACGCGCAACCACTAGGTTAACGAGGCGCTGCAATCATAACTGCACATAAAAACGGTTATGGAGTACATTCTATGATCAAATATGGTAGAAGGATAAAACATGATTATGCAATTAATGCGGGGATGTAAACACACAACAAACAAGGTACTAACTATGATCACATATCGTAGAAGAAAAATATGTCAATAAAAGTACAAACACGGTTAATATGATCATGTTTATTTGCAAAATGTTTATTTGCCAAAACAACAACAACGTAAAAATAACAAAGCTTTGATCAATAGCTCATTTATGTAGGTTTCCAAAAAAGGACTAATCGGTGTAAGATGGAGTACTACTTTCGCTAAATGTCGCAATTGGTGATGTTGGCGTTCGCCAGCGGAATCATTGAAATAGCTCATCAAAAACTTATAACGTATGCCTATAACAAAGAAAAATCGGTTACCTGTAAATTGCATTCTTCTGTTGATTCTCATATCAACGTATAGTAATTGGGGTATCTTAATTATGTATATGTGTATGAGATTCATATGACCACTTTGTCCATCTTGATAACATTTATCAACCTATGTATCTAAATGTAATATAACCCTGATATATGTAGATAAATGTTTTCAGTGCATCAGGACCTTCTATTTTACTAGATTCATTCGCGATGTCAGAGGGTAACAAGTACATTGTAAATAAACACAAGAGGGCCTCTGAACGAACACCAACGCTCGTCTGTTTTTCCAAATCGGCAACTATAACAGTTAATGACTTTGCTTATAGTTGTCTATTGTCTCTATCAACATTATGATAACACACTTGGGTAAACCAGTCTGGTTTCAAATACATTGTAACTAAAACAAATAAGGGCCTCTGGGCGAACGCCAACGTTCGTCTTTTTTTCCATATTCGGTATAATTCGACAATTATAACAAAACAAAACATATACATTCAATTACCATTCGTAAAATATAGCCTGGCTGCCAACAATCGGTTGTGGTTGGATGGTTAAGCGGATGGTGGGCAGGTTTTCTTGATATCATTATTATTAAACTCTTGTATTATTTTATTCTATAACAATGTACATGCCCGTGTGTCCTTCGATTGGTATACGCTTAATATTATCTATCAGTATAAACCGTCATTATGTATAATAACCTGATAGAAGAATCAATTAGATAACTTTAAATGAAATATGGAAAATGAAAGCATTCACATTTATGCGAGTGTATTCTTTTACGTTATTGTTAAAGCTAAACTGGGGACATTCAGCTGTTGCAAAAAGAGACTGGAAGGTACCATATTGAAACAGAAGAATAGGAAACAAATCTTGCCAGTGGCGTAACTACATATAAGCCTTGTAGGCCTCGGCCTACAACTTCTTTAGAAAATGACAAAATTTATATAACCCCAAAATGCACTAAAAACTAATAACAACTCAAAAGTTGTATGTAACGTTATTATAACAAAAGCAAGTCTGCTGTTTATTGAAACTATGTGCTGGTGTGTTGCTTGATTTTATTGTAATAATTATGTATTTAAGTTTGTGTAATGTGCATATTAAATGGCTATGACTCTGCCTTTTGTTTTTGTCTTGAAATGCTCCAAATTGCACTATTTTTCTTCTTATTTAGAAGAAAATACTTGCGGTGGGTATCCCCGACTTCACCTAGAACCATCGGGCCCACAAGTTTGTTTAGGCCTAGCTACGCCCCTGCTTGCTTTTATGTATATGTGATTAATTTGGGAGATACAAGTATAATGCTATGCACAATTAACTCCTCGTGCGCTTTGGCAAACACCTGTGTAAAGTTTTATTAGGTATCTCAAATGACGATGATGATGATGATGATGATGATGATGATGATGACGACGAAGACGACGACAATGATGATGATGATGATGATGATGATGATGATGATGATGATGATGATGATGATGATGATGATGATGATGGTATTGGTGGTGGTATTGGTGGTGGTACGGGTGGTGATGATGATGATGATGATGATGTTGATGATGATGATGATGATGTTGATGAAGTTTTTTAAATGTTTTTCTTTTAAACAATATTCTTACGCATTGTATATAGATTAATAAACGCTAAATTAGCAAAACATTTGTATGTGTATCTTCATTATCTTTTCTCTTCTGATATACGAATAAATGAGATAAACCTGTCAATGATATCAACGGTATTAGGTCAATTGAGGATACTCAGCTAAAGTCAAAAGGAGACTAGAAAAGACCGCTTAGAAGCAAACGTGGATTAATAAGAAACGGAAAAAACATGGTAATATAATATGGGACAAACTATTGTGAATATGTGTTCGTTTGTTCTGGGAAACAAAACTTTTTTACGTTCAAATACATAAGCGCCAAAATGTTTCTTTATTATAAAAGTTTCTTTTTTCGACCACATAACCGTGTTATTGATATGTATTTAGCGGTAATTATGTCAAGATTGTGCTGTGTTTATAGCTACGCGACTGTGTCCGCTTGTAGATCATGCTGGGCAAGGTGTCATTGGCGCCATTCCTACAAGATGCACATTTGTTCAGCTTGTCACAATAACGTATACGTCTATCTGTATAAATACATTAAGAAAACGCATTGTTATTAGTATGTCCTTTATTAAAATTGTCTTCATAGATGGAGGTATCTGGAAAGAGACGTGACCCTGACCTTAACAATGGCTCCGATGACACAACTGTCTACTGTCAGCCGTGTGAAGAGGAAGGCAAACGCTCTTTAGCCCAGGGATTCTGTCAGACCTGTCAAGAGTACATGTGTGATCCCTGTATCATGGCCCATAAGAAATTCAAGGTGTCCAGGAACCACATTATGTTGTCCAAAGATAAGATGCCGTCCTTCTACCCGTCAACCAAGCAGTCTGACATGGGCGTAACTGAATATTGTAGAACACATCCGAATGAGATGATCAAGTTTTACTGTCCGACCCACAGCGACCTTGGTTGTAGTGACTGTGTAGTCATCGGTCATCGCACGTGCAAAGTCGACTACATTACTGATGTGTCTAAGGATTTCACCAATGGAAGAGAATTCAGGGAGCTGGAACCATCTATTAAACGAGCGGAAGATCTTCTATCTGGGTGCATAAGTAAAGTAAAGGAGCTTTTTGACGAGGTCGAACACCAGTCTAAGGATGAGATCGACAGACTGAGAAAGTTCCGTGCAGAAATCAATACCTACCTGGACCGACGCGAGAAGGAGTTGCTCGGCGACATCGAGAAAATGAAGACCGAGGATGAAAGCGTGCTGACTGAACTGAAGACTGATTGTGAGTTGGCAAAATGCGGACTTGCGGCCACTAGGACAGAACTGACTTCCGGTACCGACTCGGTGAACCAGCGGTACGTGACGGCAAGGAGAGCCCAGAAGGAACTACGGGGGATTCATGACAAGATGGAAAAGATGGCTGGTAGGATGAAGGCCCGGAAGTATCGATTTGTTGAAGACGCTGACACGAAACGGCTGCTGGGATCGAAAATGGGCCTTGGAACACTGAACATGGCGGGAGAGCTTGGTAGGAATAGAATGCTTAATTATTACTATCTCCCAATAAGTTAGACTTAGTGTAGTATGTTGTGTTCTTGTTAAGAACGGTCATACAAGGTAATTGCTAAAATTATGAAATACAGTTTCATACTTTGGTTTAATGTTTTATTACAAGCTTATTGATCTTCATTAAGTATCTACTGGTCAATTGGGTAAACCAGTCTAGTTTCAAGTACACTGGAAATAAACAAAAGAGGGCCTTTGAACGAACAACAACGCTCGTCTGTTTTTCCGCATTCGCTATAACTCGTTAATTATAACAGTAATTGAACTTGTTTAATACATGCTTATTGTCTGTAGCACCATTGAGTACTAAGTTTCAGTTCGAAATACTATTTAAAAGACAATTATCACCGATTTCATTGAAGTGATGCGTTTATATATTCAAATTTGTCCATGGGGTAAGATTTGGACGCGTTTTTATGGCTATTGAGAAAATCAATATCTTTTGTAATGTTGAATCTTTACCGACCTTACCAAAATAGAAATACGACTGGGGACAAATCAATATTTGCATTATATGACAGGGGGCAAAATTGTTCAACCTCCAGACATGGGATTTAGCGTTTATATGCACATATTTGCACCTGGGGTAAATCTGGCCACGGTAGCAAAGTTGTCCCCGAGGTAAATCTCGTCACAAAACGTGGTTTAAAATAGCAAATTGTGCCTTAGTATCGTATTAAAAATAATGCTTGTTGGTACTTTTAAAGATCAGCAATAATTTAACTCAATAAACAAGCACCTTGACATGCTTAAACATTTGATTGATTTAACAGAGAAGATTTTAAGTTGAATATCATACGACTACAACGTTTTTACCATAGATGCATTTGACATCATTAAAAGTGTAATTTTGTTGATAAAAACTAACCTATTGTTCACAATATATCCAATTAGTGTATGTGTGTGCGTGCCTGCGTCGGTGCGCGCGCGCGTGTGTGCGTGTGTGTGTGCGTGCGTGCGTGCGTGCGTGCGTGCGTCGGTGCGTGCGTGCGTGCGTGCGTGCGTGCGTGTGTGTGTGTGTGCACGGACGCACGTGCGTGGGTGCATGTGTGGGGGATGGGTGTTTGCATGAGCGGATGCGTTTGTGCGCGCGCGCGTGTGCGAGAGTGCGTGTGTGTGTGTGTGTGTGTGCAGGTGCATGTGAGAGTGTGAGCAGGTGCGTATGAGAGTGCGTGCGGGTGAAGATGAGAGTGTGCGCGGGTGAGAGTGTGTGCAGGTGAGAGTGTGTGCGGGTGCAGGTGAGAGTGTGTGCGGTTGAGAGTGTGTGCGGGTGAGAGTGTGTGCAGATGAGAGTGTGTCCGGGTGCAGGTGAGAGTGTGTGCGGGTAGAGGTGAGAGTGTGGTTGGGTGCGGATGAGAGTGTGTGCGGTTGAGAGTGTGTTAGGGTGAGAATGTGTGCGGGTGTGAGTAAGAGTGTGTGTGTGTGTGTGTGTGTGTGCGGGTGAGAGTGTGTGCGGGTGAGAGTATGTGCGAGTGAGAGTGTGTGCAGGTGAGAGTGTGTGCAGGTGAGAGTGTGTGCGGGTGAGAGTGTGTGCGGGTGCAGGTGAGAGTGTGTGCAGGTGAGAGTGTGTGCAGATGAGAGTGTGTGCGGGTGAGAGTGTGTGCGGGTGCAGGTGAGAGTGTGTGCGGGTTCGGGTGTGTGCGGGTGAGCGTGTGTGCGGGTGCCCGTGAGAGTGTGTGTGGGTGCGGGTGAGAGTGTGTGCGGGTGAGAGTGTGTGCAGGTGAAAGTGTGTGTAGGTGAGAGTGTGTGCGGTTGCGGGTAAAAATGTGTGTAGGTGCGGGGGAGAGTGTGTGTGGTTGCGGGTGAGAGGTTTTTGGGGTGCGGGTGAGAGTGGGTTCAGGTGAGAGTGTATGCGGGTGCGACGGTGTGCAGTAGCGGGTGCGAGTGAGATTGTGAGGGTGGGAGTGTGTGTGTGTGTGTGTGTGTGTGCGAGTGATATTGTGTATAGGTAACAGTGAGTGCAGGTGCGTGAGAGTGTGTGCGGGTGACGGTGAGAGTGGGTGCGGATGAGAGTGTGAGCGAGGGCGGATAAGAATGTTTGCGGGTGTGGGTGAGAGTTTGTCCGGTTGCGGATGAGAATGTGTGTAGGTGCGGGTGTGAGTGTATGCCAATGAGAGTGTATGCAGGTGCACCTGAGAGTGTGTGCAGGTTTGAGTTATTGTGTGTGGGGGTGAGAATGTGTGCGGGTGCAGGTGAGAGTGTGTGCGGTCACGGGGGAGAGTGTGTGCGGTTGCGGTTGAGAGTGTGTGCGGTTGCGGGTGAGAATTTGCCCTGGTATGAGTGTATGCAGATGAGAGTGTGTGCGGGTGCGAGTGAGAGTGTGAGCGGTTGCGCGTGAAAGAGTGCGCGAGTGATAGTGGAGTGGGTGCGAGTGTGAGCGGGTGTGAGTGAGGGGATGGGCGGGTTCAAGTGAGAGTTAGTGCAGGTGCAGATGAGAGTGTGTGCGGTTGCGGATGAGAGTGTGTGTGGCAGCGGGTGAGAATGTATGCAAGTGCGAGTGAGAGTGTGTGTGGGTGAGGTTGAGAGTATATGTGGGTGAGGTTGAGAGTTTGTTCGGATGCGGGTAAGACTGTTTGCAAGTGCGAGTTCGAGTGAGAGAGTGTGCGGTGCAGGTGTTTGCGGGTGCTAGTGTGTATGCGTGCAAGCAAGAGTGTGTGCAGGTGCAAGTGAGAGTGTATGCATGTTTAATTAAGAGTGTGTGCGGGTGCGGTTTAGATTGGGTGCGGGTGCGGGTGAGAGTTTGTGCAGATGCGAGTGAGATTTTGTGCGGGTGAGAATGAGAGTGTGTGCGGTTGCGGGTGAGAATGTGTGCAGGTGCGAGTGAGAGTTTGTGCAGATGCAAGTGAGATTTTGTGCTGGCGAGGATGAGAGTGTGTGTGGGTGCGGGTAAAAGTGTATGCAGGTGCGATTGGGAATGTGTGCGGGTGCCGGTGAGAGTTTGTGCGGGTGCGGGTGAGAGTGTGTGCGGATGAGAGTGTGCGGTTGAAGGTTAGCGTGTGTGCAGGTGCGAGTGTATGCGGATGCGGGTTTGAGTGTTTGTCGGGACGGATGTGAGTGTGTGCGAGTGAGAGTGTTTGCAAGTGCAAGTGATAGTGTGTGCAGGTTTGAGTAAGAGTGTTTGCAGGTTTGAGTTGAGTGAGTGCGGGTGCAGGTGTGAGTGTGTGCAGGTACGGGTGAGAGTTTGTGCGGTTACGGATGAGAGTATGTGCAGGTGCAAGTGAGAGTGTATGAGGATACGGGTGAGAGTGTGTTCGATGCGGCTAAGAGTTTATGCAGATGCGGGTGAGAGTGTGTGCGGGTGCGATTGAGAGTGTGCGGTTGCGGGTGAGAATGTATGCAGGTGGGAGTGAGGGTTTGTGCAGATGCGGGTGAAATTTTGTGCGGGTGATGATGAGAGTGTGTGCGGTTGCGAGTGAGAATGTGTGCAGGTGCGAGTGAGAGTTTGTGCAGATGCGATTGAGATTTTGTGCAGGTGAGGATGACAGTGTGGGCGGGTGCGGGTGAAAGTGTATGCGGGTGCGATTGGGAATGGGTGCGGGTGCCGGTGAGAGTTTGTGCGGGTGCGAGTAAGAGTGTGTGCGGGTGAGAGTGTGTGCGGATGAGAGCGTGCGGGTGAGGGTTAGCGTGTGTGCAGGTGCGAGTGTATGCGGGTGCGGGTTTGAGTGTTTGTCGGGGCGGATGTGAGTGTGTGCGAGTGAGAGTGTGTGCAGGTGCAAGTGATAGTGTGTGCAGGTTTGAGTTAGAGTGTATGCAGGTTAGAGTTGAGTGAGTGCGGGTGCAGGTGTGAGTGTGTGCAGGTACGGGTGAGAGTCTGTGCGGTTGCGGATGAGAGTGTGTGCAGATGCAAGTGAGGGTGTATGCGGATACGGGTGAGAGTGTGTTCGGTGCGGCTGAGAGTTTATGCAGGTGCGGGTGAGAGTGTGTGCAGGTGCACCGGTGTGCTTTAGCGAGTGTGTGCGGGTGCGAGTGAGAGTGTGCGGGTGCGAGTGAGAGTGTGTGCGAGTGAGAGTGTGTGCAGGTGCGAGTGAGAATGAGTGCAAGTGAGGGCTAGAACGTGTGAAGGTAAGGGTTAGAGTGTCTGCGGGTGCAGGTGAGAGTTTGTGCGGGTGCAGGTGAGTGTTTGCGGGTACAGGTGAGGTTGTGTGCGGGTGCGGATGAGAGTATGTGTAGGGGCGAGTGAGAGTGTGTGCGGATACGGGTGAGAGTGTGGGCTGGTGCAGGTGAGAGTGTGTGCGAGTGCGGGTGAGAGTGTGTGCAGGTGCGGTGGCAACGGTGTGCGGCTGCGAGTGTGTAAGGATGCAAGTGAGATTGCGTGCGAGTGAGAGTGTGTGCGTGCGCGAGTGAGAATGTGTGCGGGTGCGGTTGAGGATGAGGGTGTGTGCGAGTGAGGTCGAGTGGGTGGGGTAGAGAGTGTGTACAGGTGCGATAGTGTACGAGTGAGAGTGTGTGCGGGTGCGAGCGAGATTCTGTGCGGGTGCGTGTTAGGTTGAGTGCGAGTGAGGGTGAGTGTGTGCGAGTGAGAGTGTGTGCGGGTGAAAATGTGTGTAGGTGCTAATGAGGGTTTTTCGGGTTCGGTTGAGACTTTGCGCATGTTCGAGTGAGTGAAGGTTAGTGTGTTCGGGTGCGGTTGAGATAGTGTGTAGGTGCGAGTGAGAGTGTGCCCTGGTGAGAGTGTGTGCGGTGCAGGTGATAGTGCGTGCGGTTGCGAATGAGAGTGTGTGCGGGTGCAAATGAGAGTATGGTCAGTTACGGGTGTGTGTGTGTGTGTGTGTGTGTGTGTGCAGGTGTGATTGTGCGGGTGTGTGCGGGTGCGGTACAGAATATGTGCAAGTGTGTGCTGGTGCGGTTGAGTTTGCGAAGGTGCGCCTGAGAGTATGTGCAGGTGCGAGTATGTGCGGGTGCGGGCTGGAGTGTGTGTGCAGGTGCCAGTTTGTTCAGGTGCGAGCGTGCGAGTGCTTGCGTCCATGCCTTTATGAAGTGAAGTCCAATTATGTTAAAAACAGCGTTTTAATTAGCCTGATGAATATGTATACAAGGACAACTGTACTCGATAAATAGTGTGTTTCGCTGACATAACGACATTTATAGTGATGGGAACATTGACATATTTCTTTGATTTTAACAACTTCTTTGTCCTTTTCAATGAAAAAAAGTACTCATTTCATATTATTTAATATTTTTATTAACGCTTTATATTTAAATTCTGAGTCTGCACACGAAAATTGTTGAAGCGAACATGTTTCTAAGTCGAAACCCTCATCATAACATGTATTTATAATTACTGTTTATTCCGTGGTGTCTGTCGTGTAGGTTTACCTTAAACAAACTGGCGATTGAAGTTGTGACTTTATACAAGTATTTACACTTACATTTATAAGATCAAAGTGACTAAAGATATACATGTAGTCCTTATTATTTTAGTTCCAGTTATTGACCTCGCTACTATGACGTGGAAGAAGGAAGCGGATATCCTGGTCAGAACGTCTCAGGACAAGGAAACCTGCTGGATCACGGGCTCATCCCTGCTCTCGCCTGGTTTCTTCCTCCTGGCTGACTGCGGTAACAACTGTGTCAAACTGGTAGACATCAGCACCTGCACCGTCACGTCCCGCCTCCAGCTACCAGGCCAGCCATGGGACGTGTGTGTGCTCCCCGGTGACCAGGCCGCCGTTACAGTCAAGAACAAGTCCATGATTCAGCTGCTGTCTACGAAGGGAGGACAGCTGTCGTGCGGAAAGGAAATTAAAGTATCATCTAGTTGTTTTGGTATTGCGTTTAACAACAATAGATTATACGTTTCGTATACACAAACCCCGCGTGTTGAAGTGATGACATTGGATGGGCATATCATAAGTACATTCCAAACAGATGATAGAAGACAACTTTTCAAAGCACCATATTACCTGACTGTGTCAGCTTCAACACCGCCGACCCTTCACGTGTCTGACCTAACTGCCCACATCGTTCTCCAGCTGACCCTTGACGGGAAGGTCCTGCGGGAGTACCAAGATATTCGGCTCACCAATCCCGGGGCCGTGGTGAAGGTAGGGCCCGGCCAGCTGCTCGTGTGTGGATTATACAGCCACAACGTGATGCTGCTAACGGAGAGGGACGGCAAGATGGCGGAAATACTGGGAGAGAAGAACGGACTGACCGACCCCTGCTCCGTGTCCTTCTGTCCTCACACACGTGCCATAGTTGTCGGAATGAACAATAATGACTCACTGAAGGTCTTTAATGCAAAGTGACACCTTTTCTTTATCAGTCGTGATTTTGCTCTCTTTGGCGGAAATTACCATGTATTCAATGCTGTTTGAGCAAGTGAATAGTAATAACAATCATATTTAATGTTCAACATAGTTTACGCTTATTTATTCGTTGTAACCGAGTTCTATCAAACTGAATGAACATAGCTAATTATATAAATCAAGAATGGAAATACTAAAATAATGTTGTATCAGTCTCAGAAGTTTGGTAATTAGTCAGAAAAGCCATTGATGCTTTATAACAGTCATGTATTTAATAAATATTAAGGGTATTTTGCAGTTTTATTTTGCAAAACACTAGGATAACGAATTAGTGTAAATATTGTTATACTATTAAACACTTATTCAATCATATTTTGGTGTTTACTACTTTTGTTTTTTTATGTTCTTTATATAGATCTTTGATTTTACAAAATGATTAACTTATATAAAAATAATTATTTAAACAGATGTATACTTTTTATGGTTTTGAAGTTAAAATAAGGTGTTTGACTTTCAGTAAAGAGAAATTTAGTAGGTTTTCATTATCATATGTTAATGAAACTCAGTCAGCATTTCAACGGTGGGCAAGTCTCAGTCAAGTTCAATTGTGAAGTGAATCATGTCAGTAATTTCAGAGTTATGCCCCTTTAACATTAAACAATAATATGTTTATATATTATGAAGGCAGTAAGTTAAGTTTTTTACTATCCAATAATGATGAAACTCGGTTACAGCATTTGTGGGCAAGTCTCCGTCAAGTTCCATCGTGGAGTTAAACATGTCAATAGATCCGGAGTTATTCCTCTATATCAATAGGAAATTGGTATTTTAAGCATCCGACAGGAAATTACTAACTTGTATTGTCCGATCATGATGGAACTTGGTGACTGTGTTTGTGGGCATTATGTCTCGGCGTAAATCGCTCCAGTAACTCTCATTGGTTATGGGCATACTGTCTTGGGGAGAATCACACCAGTAACTCTCATTGGTTATGGGCTTGCTGTCTCTGTCAGGTTCTGTTATTGGGTGAATCGCCTCAGTAGCTGATAGTCATGCCCCCTTTTATAGTGAAATATAGAATAGCATAATTACTTGCAGAGACAATTACTTAATTATAAAACGATCAGTACAATAATGAACTAAGTTACAGGATTTTGGATGAATGTTCTTATTCAAATCATATATTAGAATAATTTTAAATGACTGTGTTAAACCTGACATGCATAAAATAGGACTACATTTTACGTTTATGCAAACCATTGCAAAGTTACTATGAAGAATATTTTAAATGGAAATTTCCGCGTGAATATTCCATAGGAATAGTATAAATGAAAAATCTCTTAAAAATGACAAACATGTCTTTAGATCTCAGTTTATCTTCTTTGGACGTTTGCCTACTGAATGTTATTGTATTGTTATTGACAATGTATGTAACCTGTCTTAATTTAGACTTATAATGAAAATAACCGTATATTCCTTACAAGGGATTCTTGGCTGTAATTACTTTCACAACAATTTTGTAGTATTGTGCGACTTGATTTCTGTATTAACCTTTAACTAATAAATGAATTTAATTTTTAGCCATCTTCTTATGGGTTTATGTATCTAAATTATTAATTTTTGAAATTTGATTATAATCTGCAACAAAACCCAACCAGCTTTCTATTATTTGCATGTATGTATTTAACATGCGGTGATAAACCTTTTTGACTGTTTCAATTTCAATGAGCTATTTACAAGTCATATATCAACTAAGTTCAACTGCATTATTTTCAAAACCTATATAATTATTATCCAGTTATGAGCCACTCTGTCACAGTGCTTGTTTGTGGGTTTCAGGTTTCGGTGAAGTTTGATCTTGGGGCTATTCGCCCCAGTTTATCCAGAGTTATGCCCCTTTTACATTAAAAATAGTAGGTGTATATATCATGTACGCAGCTACTTAAGTTATAATTATTATTCAATTATGATGCAACTCAGTCACAGCATTTGTGTGCAAGTTCCAGGCAAGTTCCATCATGGAGTGAATCAATTGTCCGAGTAACTCGAGAGTTCTGCCTGTTTTTCCATTAAAAAATAAAAGTGTATATTGTGTATATATATATATATATATATATATATATATATATATATATATATATATATATATATATATATATATATATATATATATATATGCAGTTTCGTGCACTACAAACAACATATAACATTCGAAAACTTACAATAATCAAAATTATAACAATACAATGAATGGTATATATTTGGTATATATGATTATATTTTTATATTCATATACATACACACAAATATAAACACAGACATATCCACATATAACACACATACTTATGTTGGATATAATGCAATATTTCTCAATAAGTTCGAAAGCCTTGTATAAACATACTCAGATTTTTTAAAGATATTTCAATTTCTGTCTTGATCAACGCAATTAATTTATACATACTAGGATATTGTCTATAATACCTAGGTATAAATCTCATTCTTAGTTCATAAAACAATGTGCACTCTAGAAGAAAGTAGTATTCATCTTCTAATAAAGAACAAACAGTGCATTTACGATCATTTAGGGGCTTCGAATGCGGTCTATTCCATCGACCCGTTTCAATGCTTAATCTATGTGACGATAGCCGCAGTTTGGACACCGACATTCAAAATTTAGTAATATTTATGATGGTGAAATATGGTTGAAATCTAAATCCACACATTTTTGTAAAATCAAGCCCTACTGGACATGTCTAATCTATTTTGCCAATCTAGCATAAAATTATCTTTCAACCTTTGTTTAACAAGACACAAAATATCTTAATATTTCAATTTTTTTTATAAAACCAGGCATCATATGTTGGGATGCTGTTCCATATTTGTTTACAGCATGTTATATATTGAATTGTACGCTAAGACACGTTTTTTCTTCAATCAGCTTTCATCATAATAGTATTTATTCATCATTCAAATAATTGAATTTTATTTCTATGCTATACTCTGGCCTCCATTTATTTAGAGTCTAGCTGTGTTTTGCTTCATGACCCGGTGATACATCTCACTGAATACATGCCATTTCACAAGTACAACTCTTGAAAGCGCTGCATGATACCACCGGAAGTTAGTAGCTTCCTTATTGGAAATAACTTTCCCCGAAAGAATATTGGAACTAGGCACAAAACATACAAAACATGTGCTATCAATCCGTTTCGATTAACTTTTATATAGTAAAGGTTCGTTCATCGAAAATTATTTCACGGATGTTACCCAGTTAGTTCTATTACAACATGTAACTATATCTTGAAATTATGATGTTTGGAATGTTTAACGTTTGATTTGATAGCCATTTTCGTCCAAAAGCATGTGTTTAGGAGTTCTATGCCATTCCCATTGGTGATATAACTTATGCCGTCTAATGTAAAATTGTATTTTCTTACAAAGTAAGATTACGTCAGGTACAAATAAACGACTGATTAAGACATTTTCATCTGACTCTAGCATATGTACATGTTAATTCCCAGACGACAACATTAATGACCAATATGACTGAACTTTCTTCATAATCTGAATATTCGAGTAATTTCATATTTTGCATATTGTATTAGGCAATATATTATAACCTGTCCTTGTTTATACTAAAGAATACATTTGTTTGCTTATATAAAAAGCCAAAATCCGCCAACTTGATAGATCTGGGGCCGTATTCAATAAGCATCTTAGTAACAATTTTCAACTTAGTGAAAAATAGCCTTTTTTCTAATTTGAATTTTAAGAAAACGAACAATGTTTGTACACCAAAAATATGAAAATAAGCAAGAATATGGTCTGAACAATATATGCATATAAATAAACCTGATGAAAAGTAGCGGGTATTTAAAATAATCAATGTCAAAAATTACGAAATTACGACTAAGTTGAAAATATTCACTAAGATGCTTATTGAATACGGCCCCTGAATTGAAAATAAATTATGCTTACTGTATTGATTATGAGCGATGTTTATGCTACGCCAAAATGATCAGGTTTCGTGAAGAATAAACTGACATTATCTCTCCGAAATCGATTTCATTACGAGAAATGTAAAGAAGCTGTTTTATAATTTACTGAAGGTATCAATTTAAATTATTATTTGACGTTTGTTATTTAAGTTGAAAGATTTTAAGACAGACATTGTTAACTCAACGTATATCAATGAAATAAATTGGAGCATATTTGGCTTTATTTAGAGGGTTTTATGGAATAGTAGCATTTGTTTGAAAATGTAGAAAACATTTCCCAAGATTGTTTATTTCCAAGTACATGAAGACACATTGACTCTGATCGTTTCTCGAATTGTATCACATTTAACATTATTATAAGTTTTAAGACTTCAGCATGTCTCTGTGTCATGTCAATGTTAGGTTTAACTACTTTCAATGTAGACGCCTTCATCATTTACCCTGTTTAAATAGTAATTGCTTTGACATAAAGTTCAAGTTGAATCAGATTTGCCAAACCCTATTTACATCATTTACCAATGGAAGGCAACCTCATGTAATTGAATTTCACTGTCTCCATGGCGACTGATGCTGCTGCTACTGCTGATTTACATTTGTTTTGCATGTACTATTGCCTGTGTATGAACAGGTACAAATGGATCTTGTGAGTTAATTATCACTGGCGCTCTTGTAGTGGTCTGATTCTGACAAGTATTAGAGATTGACTTGTGGAAAGACGTACGGATAAAGGGCTGACACTGTATTGAATGACTATTGCAATTGTTAAATGCGTTATATATTGCAGTATTAGTTACAAAATTGATCGTAGCATATAGCAGGATCGAGCGAAGCAAAATTACAAAGTGTGAAAACAGCACCTAGTGCCAATAAGTACCACGAGCCAATAAAACATAGGAGCTAAAACCAGCCATGCAATATTTATTCCGCATCAAAACATAAAAATCATCTTTAGTCCAGGTTTATAGAGCAATTATATTACATGCGCACGGTCTACACTCCGAATTATGTGTCGGAAATAAATGTATTTAAAAGCATGTTTAATCTGTACGCGCTGATTTTGACGTTTTGATTATCTTGTCTAGTGTATGTTAAGCCTTAACCTTGTGCAATTAAACAGGAAATTCTTTCATGTGTTAGCTGCTCGGATTGCCCCTCTTGTTTCAATTGTTTTATTTCATGGAAATAATAATCTTGACGAAGAAACCTCAAGCAAAGAACACTATATATTTGTGTTTTGGAGTGGTATTTAAAGTTCATTCGCCTTGAACCTAAGACTCATTGTGAACGTGCTTCCAGAAGATATTTACCAATGACCAAGAAAGCAATCCATTTAGGGATAATATACGGGAACACGTATCTGCTTGTCATGCATGTTATTTCTATTTTTCGAATACACGAAATAACACAATGTCTACAAGTATTCAATTTAAAAAGAATATAATATGTAAGTAAATTATCACAAGTCTTCTTTTGTTGTTTTATTACGTCGTGTGTCCCTTGTTTAGTGTATGTTGGGCCCAAATTCGGTGTCTTTTAACACGGTGTTTGTTGAATGTTTGACTGCCATTTAAATCATATTAATATATATAACTAAATATTTTATATGTCCTTGTACTTTAAGTATGTTTTATATTTACAATGTGCATCATAATGTTTTATTCTATGAAAAACTTTTTTTATAGATACTTAAATAAATGTTAATTCTGTACAACCATTTTTTGTTCGTTTGGCTATAATTTGTATGATAGTATCAGACATTTTTTACAGAAATGATCAATTTGTCAATAAAATTTGCAAGCAAAAAAACCCCAGAGTTCATGGTGTTCAATAGATAGGTTTACAATATGGTGGTTTATGAAATATGTCAAATATTTGTCCCAAGTCTTTTCTTTTAATTTACCTGATAGGTCTCATTTTCCAGAAAAAAATAAAATATTTTTCCTACCTACCGACCCACCTGTTAAATTTAGGGTCGGTAAAGGCCAAACATTTTTTTATTAATTTAGGCCTTAGCGTTGTCCATATGTTTCCTTTTGATATAACACTCAACCTTGAATGCGGTATACAGCCAAAAGGAACAATATAGCCCAAAAGTGTGGTTCTTTAACAACGATGAATGACAGTTGCGCAACCGAGAGAAGAGAAGAAAGAGGGATAAGGCGCAGTCAAATGAAGGCCGACCAGTTTCGGGGCGCGACAACTGGATTTTGATGCAGTGAATCCCTCGTATTTATAAATTGACACTTATTGACTTTCAGCGAATCTCTACGTTTGAGCCCCGAAAAACAGTTAGGCTTTCTGTTTGCCATGATGAATTATTGATATTTTCATTTCTGCTAACAATCGGAGCCTCAGAGGCGCCGTCTGAGTACTGGTTCATAGAATAACTTTTAAATAATAATAAACGCATTTTTGCTGCTTATCTTCATATATTTACCATTGAGTAGTTTTCCATGTGCCGCTATGAGTAAGTAATACTTTTATAATGCGCTTTGATACTTGGATCTGTTACTATAGTGTTTGCTAGAATATATAGACAAAACGAGCAATTGGAATGCATAGTTTGCGTCTTAGTAAATTAAGTATTTTTAAAATCGTATATTCATGAGCGATATAATGAACAGTTATTACCCTCGAAAGAATGTGTCTGTCGGATATTAACTTGGTTCAGTGGTAAAACTTATACTAATGGTTATGCTTTCAATAAGTTGCATAAGTTGTAGAAATAGATAATAATAGGATGGTGCTTTATTTCATTACATATTACAAGGACACATGCGTTTGTCGTGACAAATTGTATTTGTATGACTAACTTATAATGCTCCAACCTAATGCACAAAGCATAAAGAGATTGAATTAATTATGGCTGTGACAATCCTAAAATCCGATTGCGTTTTCATGAAGAGTGTAGAAGCTTGGCTGCTAAATAAAATTATTACCACCGATGCTCTTTTATTTTGAAGGTTAACACGTTCAGCAGATATGACGCTCTAATGATCATTGCAATGAAAACCGTTTGTAGATAAGCATATATTTTAATTAACTCATTTGAAATGAGATCGAAAAAAAAATGTTCTTAATGGCAAAAATATTGCTAAGTTGTGGCAACAATATAAATAAAGTGTTGCCGATGTCGCCTCTCTGCAATGTTAATTTTAGACGAGTTTGCCCGTGGTAAAATCAACTACGCTTTGATGCTTTTTGTATTTTATCATTTGCCTATTATCCCCGAATAACCAGAACATGTTTAAAGAACATTAGCGCTTTAATTGAATGCTGAGTCATACTGTATTGTCGAAGGAGTAAATCTTACAATAACGCAGATCTGAAGAACTCCGAGTGCTCGTCTTGAATATTTTATGGCGAGTTGCGTGTCATTTTACAGATATGACGTCCTGTTAAGCTTTGTACTGCTCGCGTGCCAGCTGGATATAATTATTGTTAATTTAATTAATTTAGTAAAATTTTCGCTAGATCTCGTCTTCCCCAATTTGGTCCATTTAGGAAGCTGGTATTTCTCGAAGTAGCCATCAAAATTTAAGTTATTTATGTCTTCCTGTCATTATGTAATCGAAATATATGTTGTTAAAAGCTAGTAAATTATTTAAATGTTTAATAATTTAGGAATTTTTTTTATGTTCATGCAAGGTCTGGGATTTTATTTACATCAAACGTTGAAACGAATGCCTAAAATGAACATGTAATTTAGAAAACAGTCATGGTATGTTATTAAATGACATACATTACATTATTCAGCTTTCTATAATTATATGACAGACAAACGTACATAAGCTTTCTTTCCAAATTACACTATACACATAAACTGACAAATGCAAAACTTGGTAATACTCTTATAAAGATTGCGTCGTTTATTTATCGTAATGCTTCGCAATGAAGCCACTACGGCGCAAACATCTTTTTCAAAATTTCCCTAAAAACAGATGCAATTAAGTCGGTAGAAGATTGCCAGCAGAATGTCCCGGGGCATCGCGAACTAATATGGCAGGAAAAACGGTCTTCTTTTAATTCCTTGCTTATCAATCAACGCTAGGGCAATCTGTGGTGGCGGTAATGTTACTTGTCCTAAATGAACTTGTTTTACGTGAAATTTGCTCTCAATATCATTAGAAGACATTATATCAAAGCTAATGATTAAATCACTATTTTCCAGCAGACCGATTTGCTTCCAAAATAAACGTTCGAAAAGAATATTGCCCATAGCCCTCGTGCCTTTGTTTGTTTCTCGTTTCATCCTTTCACATTCTGTGTGAGAAACACGTGCTAACTTTTTCCAGTTCAGAAAATTGTTAATTTTACCCCCCCCCCCCCCCCCCCCAGCTTAAACACTTTTGACTACAGATGTTTGATTTAAGATGATATTCTCAAGCAATGTTATGCAAAGCAAGAAAGGAATTACGAATGTCTGGCAAATGCAGATCTGTATGGGGATTTAAATTTATACTCATATATAATTTACTATTGGAATTCGGAAAGTTTAATGACATGACGCGTTTGGTTTGACGGTACTTCTTTATAGGAAACCTTAGGTATAAGGATTCAGAACAGAAAATTAGGTAAGAAGTCAAGCGTTCGTTTTGTCAGCCAAGATCACAGCCTACACGTTGTTCAAACCAACAGTTTACATCTTGTTTCACTGACCGTTCCAAGGCGGTAGTCCAAACAGTTATTGGAGAGACAATGTATAAGCTGCAAAGCTGCAAAGTTTAAATTTCCTCCTCAGTTCCGTCGTTTTTATTTTGTATTGTGGATATAAACCTTGTCCATTTTCACTTATTTAATTACCACTCTTATTTTTTTCTAATTATGCGTAAATATTTTAGAAAATGTAAATGATTTATCAAAACAGATAATTGTCTAAACCAACTGTTAATTATTAAAAAACATATGTGTTATCTGACTTTATTGTATTGTGACGTTAGGTGTGTCTCGTTGAGTCTCTTTGATGCATTAGACATTGTGCCTCTGAAATAGGGCAATCGTCAAATATTTGGTTTCTGGGCTTATCCCTGTAGCTTGTACCTTAGCACTTTAATATGAGTATAATGGAAGCAAATTTCCTATCTATGTTCTTACTGTTGCATTGATGATAATACTCACCGGATGTAAACGTGAGCAGAGTGAGAATCATTAGACCCTGGAGCGATAAAAACAGATGACGTTGCCCACGATATTGCAGAGAAGAGATAAACAAACCACTGGGAACGGCCACACAATGGGTGGAATAGACGACAAAATAGGAGCATTTAGCATATAACATTTATAGTTGGAGCTCTATAATGTGTAAAAGGTTTGAGAAATAAAACAAGTGACTTTGAAGAACCACACAAAGACTTAATTAGAAGAACAAATAACAAATAATATCAAACACCAGTTATGTGTTTCACTCGATTTAACAAGACATTTATAACAAAACACGTTTGTTGATCAAATCAGATCCGTACTACAAGGTAATGTGAATATGTCATTAATCAGTGTTATATTTAACACTGCACACGAGGAGAAAAAAACACAAAACATAAATCATTTTTGAGAACTGCAAAAAGATAAGAATGTAAAATACATCAGCTATGTTTGGCGCTGCACTGCGACAAAGGCGAAAAAAAAATGACAAAAAGGGCTCATCGATCTAAGTTGAAAGTTGACAGCATATGTGAATTACAATATACCAGCGCTGCACACGATAGAGCAGAGAAGAATAAAACACAATACTTGGGCTGATCGCATGAAAGCAGAACACGCTAAAAGACGGCATGCATATGGTAACTTATCATACATTAGTTATGTTTGGCGCTGTACACAATAAATTAGAGGAAAAATAAAACACGATCCTTGGGCTGATCACAAAGAAACTGCCAAAGATGACAAATTTAATAAAAATCATACATCTGTAAGTTTGGCGCTGCACACAATATAATACAGGATGAAATATACCCAACACTTGGATGGACCGCCAGAATTCTGAAATAGATGACAAAATATGTCGATGGGAATGCGACTTTGATCATTCTCGAATTTTTAAACTGAGAATGTTAATGATGGAAATTAATTAATGCATGGTTCATCTAATATTGCTCTCAATACTAAAGGCTGAAATTAATGTCATAAAGAAAAAAGCCATAAAATAAGACATTTATATACATAGATATAATAAAAGTGTTTTTGAAACATTTTAAAATGTGAATATGTTTCACTAGGGTTTTCCGTATACATTAAAATAGCGACGTTGTGTAGTTTCAAAATCAATTGAAAACAAATAGATAAACATTGATCCTTGTAATCCATGTTTGACTTTAATCAATTTCCATCAATATATTATTTATTTATGATCGTAATAATCGACTCTTATTTTTTGGCTTTAAACTGGTTCCCATTTATATAGAGTCTGGCTGTGTTTTGCTTTAAGATACATCCATTGAATAAATGTCATGACACAAGTGAAGCTCTTAAAAGCGCTGCATGATATCAGCGGAAGTTAGTAGCTTCCTGACTAGAAATAACTTTCTCTGAAAGGATTTTGGAACTAGGCACAAAACATGTGCAAACAATCCTTATCGATTTACCTTTGAACAGTATAAGTTTCTTTCATCGAAATGTGAGAACGGATGTAATCTTATCGGTTCTATAACTATTTGAAACTGAATCTTGCATTTATGATGTTTTAAATCTTTAACATTATATTTGGCAGTCACTGTTGTGCATAAGCATGAATGTAGGGTTTCTAAGTCATTCCCATTGGTGATATAACTAATGCTGTCTAATGTAAATTTGTATTTTCTCGCAAAGTTAGATTACGTAAGGGACAAATAAACGACTGCTTTAAAACATTTTCACCTGGCTCTTGCATGTGTACATGTAATTTTTCAGACGACAATATTAATGGCCAATGTTATTGAATTATCTTCATAATCTGAATATTCCAGTTATTTCACAATTTGTGCATATTAAATTAGGCAATATATTATAACCTTTCCATTTTGATACTTAGGTTTTCATTCGTCTGCTTAAAAAGCCAAAATCCGCCGACTTAATAGATCTGAATCGAAAAATAAATTTAGCTTACGACTTTGATCATGTGCGATATGTTACGCAAAATGATGTGGTTTCGTAAAATATAAATTTGTCTCTCCAAAATCGATTATATTAAGCGAAATGTAAAGAAGCTGTTTGATAATTTACTGAAGGTATCAATATAAATATTTATCTGACGTTCGTTATTTTAGTTGAAGTGAAATATTCAAATAAAACGTATTTTCCAAACAGACATTTAAATTTTAACGTATATCAATGAAATAAGGTTTAGCATAGTTTGCTTTCTTGTGGGAACTTTATGGAATAGTTTCATTTATTTGAAAATGTATCAAACATTTCCCAAAAGTGTTTACTTCCAAGTACATGAGGGCACATAGACGCTGATTGTTTCTTCAATTGTATCACATTTAACATTATTATAGGTTGAAGACTTCAGCATGTCTTTGTGTCATGGCAATGTTAGGTTAAACTACTTTCAATGTAGACGCCTTCATCATTTACCCTGTTTAATAGTAATTGCTTTGACATTAAGTTCAAGTTTATTCAGAGTTGCCAAACCCTATTTACATCATGTACCAATGGAAGGCAACCTCATGTAATTGGATTTTACTGTCACCATGGTGACTGATGCTGCTTCTGATGAATTGCATTTGTTTTGCATGTACTATTGCCTGTGTATGAACAGGTACAAATGGATCTTGTGAGCTAATTACCACTGGCGCTCTTCTATTGATCTGATTCTGACAAGTATGAGAGATTAACTTGTGAGAGAAGTACGGACAAAGTGCTGACACTGCATTGAATGACTATTTAATTTGTTAAATGCGTTACATATTGCAATATTAGTTTCAGATTTTGTCGTACCACATAGCAGGATCGAGCGAAGCAACAATACATGGTGTGAAAACAGCATCCATGGCCAAGAAGAGTACTGCTGATATAACATTTGAGCGAAATCGAATTATATAATACTTATTCCATCACATACAAGATATAGTATTCTAGCACACCGGATAGGCATTTCCGGTGAATTCAGCCGTGCTGGAAAACTCCATCTGGCATCCCCCCATGCCAGATGAGTCACGCGCTGTGACGTAATACTTTCAATTTCTTTTATAATACACTTTATGTAATCATAATTATGAGATTTAAATAGATGAGTTCCATTAACATTAACTTAACAAAAATGAACTTTAAAAAAAATAAAAAAAAAATAACCCTATAAAGACGTAATTTCGAAGGAACTTATTGACGTCTGCAGTGAATAAAAATGACTGCGCGTCATGACGTCAGTAAACATCATCGCACGCGCTTTTTGGTGATATGTACAAAATGCGCTTTTTTATGTACTTTCTTCACAAAAAATGTAATTTAATGTATGCAAGAAAAAATATCTATCATGTGTGTCCGTTCCGGATAGAAAAATCCAACCCTCGGGCACGCTGCGTAGCCGGTAACTCGGCAAGCCTATTTACCTGGCAACGAAAAAGAAATGTATAGATAGAGATATGTTGATGCACGTTTTCAATTTAAAAAGGATTGCATATGTGAGTTATCTGTCATGAGTCTTCCTTTGTTGTTTATGACGTCGTGTGTCTCTTGTTTAGTACGTGTGTGTTGGGCCTAAACCTTGTACCGCTAAGCAGGGGGTTTGTAATTGTTTTACTACTGGGCGTGTTCCTGTAGTTTACATTGTGTAATTAATACGAACATGAACTTTAATTTTTTAAGCCAGAGAATATAATGTAGACCCAAAGAATGTTTTTGACATCGATAAATGATATCTGGAAAATTGCACAACCGATTGAAGAGAAGAATGAGGGATAAGCCCCAGTCAAATGATGGCCGACCAGGCTCTAGGCTTGTCAGTTTCATTTGTTTGCAGTGAATCACCTCTATTATATTAAAGGGTACGAATTTAAAAACAATATTTTTTAAATACTTTCATAAGATTGCAACGCTAATGTTAATTTAAAAGCAAGCCAAAGAATCTTTAAAGTAACGGCTCTCTGTAATTCAATTGCTGCAAGTGCCGAACACGCTTGTGGGACCAACGGCTAATTTTGTTCTCCCGTATAAAGCATTACATCCCCTTAGCTGCAGTCCATGGCAGAGTACGTTTCCACTTCCGGCAAATAAAATTTAAAACTATATCTTACAACCATGAATAAATCTCGTGCAACAAGCTCACAAAGCAACACCGTTTTTAAAAATTCCATTTATTTTATGTCCAAGTACAAAATATTAGGTTTTTCTTGGTCCTGCAGGAAGTATTTATTCACAAAAGTCTTATTTTTCACCAATTATATGAGCAAACTTCCTTCTCCGTTTCTATTCGCACGTTTTTTACTCAAAAAATACTTTTTTAACAAACGTTAAACAAAACAACTTATTTTGACGACGAAAAAATAAGTGAAAAATAACAAAATCCGAGCATTCGCTCCACATGGCTATATTTATCATCGCTCCGGGTTTCAAATAAAAAATGCTATAAGGGACTAGACACCAGGTGGTTCCAAAATCGCCAATATAAGCATAGAATTATAAATACGGCTAGTTTAAAGTCGATTATTCACTATTTTATATGACTAATGTGATGTAATCCTCTACGGAATCGCACAGAGTGAGATTAGCAAAATGCACCGTATTCAAAATATGTGTGCCAAACTAGTTCTGAATCGGAAGAAATTTAACAGCTCCAAACAAGGTCTTTTTGACCTGCATTGGCTACCAATCAAAGCCAGAATTACATTCAAAATGTTAACCTTCATGTACAACTGCTCTGTTGGTAATTCTCCTGACTACCTTACAGAGATTCTAACAAAACAGACCCCTACAAGGAACTTACGATCCGGTTAGCGGGTGTAAAGTTGTGCCATTAGGACCAAAATTGTGAAATGAGTTGCCTCTTAGTATCAGAAACTCAGAAACTGTAGAAACTTTTAAGAAGAAACTGAAAACACATTACTTTCGAGACTTTTATGCATTATTTTAGAGACTGTAGTGACTGTGATAGTAACGAAAGTGTATAAAAGAACTGATTTTATTTATACTTTGTATAACTTTACGTGCATCATTGGTCTTAAAATACTGTTTACATTTTCCTAAGTCATGAATGCATTATTTTATTACGAACCTGCATCATGGTGAGTTTAATAAATGACTTTTTTAGGACTTTATAAGAAATTTATTAGAATTATTTCAGATTGTTTTTTACTTTTTAACTTGTAACAGTTTAGCAGAATAATGTGCATTTCTTCTATTAACTTGCTTTTGCATTTATTTTATTTATTTGTACAACGCCTTTGAATACGTATTTATGTTAAAATAGGCGTTTAATCAAACTAAAATGTTTCATGTTTCATAATTCATTAAATTACATTTTACGCGTACTGGTTTCCAAGTTTATTGTGTGTATATTTAGCAGGTGACGTTCCCATGATTAGTACAGATACAAAAACTGACGTAAGCGATGTGATACACCAGTAAGTTAAATTAAATGCGTTGTACACAGCGATATCAACTTTATGTAAGTTGTTGATAATTATCTTTTTTTCTTGCAATGGTATCATCTGGTGTCAAATCCCTATGCACTAAATGGATAGCACACGTCGATGCTTAAATTAACATATATTGATAAAATGGTGGTGGTGTGTAAGATGATTTATACTCGCGCTCGGGCCTTCAAATGGTCCACTTTAAAAAAAATGCAACGCAGAGTGAAGATGCCATAGTTTTCTTCTTGCTATTGCCTATTCAGAACTGAACAACTACCAGACAAAGAGCTCGTTTCTGTTACGTTTGAACCTACGGCCATGTTTTGTATCATGAAAGCACATGTACGTTATGGTTCTGAACTATTAACATGGGAGCATATTGTGTGCAAAAGATTTCCTATTTATAGTCTTCAACATTCCATTGGATGTAGTTTATGCCCCAATTTTAGCATCCTTTTTTCTTTATATAACTCGTAAATTAAACATGACTAGTACACGTATATCACCTTTTGGTCAAAACTAACTGACCACGTTCATATGCGAGTTTTTAGCAGACAAACTTAAATTTCTATTGCACTATTCCTTGTATTGTACATAATTATCAGTACACGTTATATCACCGTGGGGTCAAAATAAACTGACCACGTTTACATGTGAGTTTCTTGTCGACAAACTTAAATGCCAGTGCATTATTCCTATTCATGTAGTTATACACAACTTTTCATTTATATTTCAGAACTACACTTTTGTTGGCCGTGGTTCATCAGTCATGTCTTTGTACTCCAGCAAGAAGAATGCAAAACTGATATAGTTGACCAGAGAGGCGACAATTGCCAAGATTAGGGCCCAGCCGATTTGGTAGTATCCGTTTATCTTGATCCCGTTTAAGAAATACCTGAAATAAAGAAAACAATAGTGCATATACATTTGAAATTAAGAAATAAACAAGATTTTCATACATAATTATTTTGAAATGTATACAGTTTGATGAAAGTCTCTAATTATGTTGTATACTATAAAAATACAATTATAATGTCAGTTATTAAGGGTGTTGTAAGAGAATCGTTATACAATATTGTTTTCTCCCAAAAATGACTGCCTTAAATAATAGTAAGAGTATCACCATGAATTCAATAACCTGACTGACTGATATTTAAACAACTGCCAAGCACATGTCCAATGCAGAGTAAGCTTTCTGTTAGTTTGTTCCCTTTCTAGTTCTAATTATTTACAAACATTTATGAAAAATATAATACTTAGAACCGCATATGGTCGTGTTCGTTGTCAGGCTCTACAAAGACGTTACCTGTATATCTTATCTGGATCCTCTTTCATCGACAGTAAATAGTCCCGGCCTTTCATCCCCATGACAACCACTGCCATTGCTATCATACATGCTGCAGCAAACACAAACTATTTTATTTACAAAATTTCTAAAAATACCACTATATATTTTACACATGTTGTTACGGTCTGTTCAAATGTACATTGATTCTGTTAGTATTCATAAATGAGAATGTTACACTATAATAGCAAAATAATAGTTAGCAAGGAATAAAACACCCGACGGGTAATAGAATAAGTCAACTTGTTCATTTCTCTCGTTATCAAAGTTTAAGAGCTTAAATAAACAATGATAGATTTGTGGGGGTTTTCATGAAATCGATGATGTTAGTTTAATATATGAAACGGGATGCAAGTTCTGTTAAAGAACATAAAAATATTCTGGTTGAATACAGCTCTCGTCAAGAAACCGATGCATTAGCCATAAAGGGTAACGGCTTGGAATGAGATATATGTAACCACTAAGTTTCAAAATGTTTGTCTCACATTAAAAAGTCGTTGTTTGACTCATTAGAATGTGTTCTTGTTAACACTTCATACGAGTATATCAGGTTGAGGAATCACGTGACTTAAATGGGTTTTCGCATGGGTCACCAGGGGTCACAACCGATGTAAACATTCAAGTACGTGACATTAAAGCTGCACTCTCACAGATTGAACGTTTTGACAACTTTTTATTATTTTTTGTCTTGGAACGAGCCAATTTTAGCTAAAATGCATGGAAACCAGTTATATAAGACTGCTGACAAAAAAATAAGATCATAGATTTTTATATTTAAGTTCAAAAATTGATGTTTTATACATTTTTCTTAAACCGTTAGTAACGATTTAAGCCATAAAACATTAATTTTCGAACGGAAATATGAAAATCTGCGATCTGATCTTTTGTCAGCAAACTCATATCATTGGTTTGCAGATATTTACGCAAAAATTTGCTCTTTCCAAGACAAAAAATAAAAAAAAGTTGTAAAAACGGTAAATCTGTTTAAGAGTGTAGCTTTAAAGGGACTGTACACAAGATTTGCACCAAACAAAAAAAAAATCTGTAACGAATCTCAAGACAATTATTTAATAGAATATTTGATAGTTCCGCTTTGATATCATAATTGTAAAAAAGGTACCAAAATGTAAAAAAATAAAATTGTCGGAGACTTGGTTCGAACCCGTGTCGCCAAAATTGCAGTCCAGTGTTGTATCCACTGTGCTACGAAGGCTTACTCCAATAGAGTGGTATATTTAAGCTATATACTTGGTAATGTCACGTGATAATATCGACAAGCCAATCACCCATAAGGAATGAATTCTACTAGGTAGACATACCCAGTAATCTTTTTTAATGGAAAAATACGAAATAACTGCTAAACTTAAATAAATTGCAAACTATGTGGTACTTCAGTTAGTAAGTTTCAATGCATTGTATACATTAATACCAAGCTTATGTCAGTTTTCGACACTTTTTGTTGCAAATTGATAATCTGGTGCACAGTTGCTTTAATTTCTAAATAACTTTTTTGACAGAAACGATATGAAAATGTATCTCAGCCTATTTCTGCTTCTACACATGTAATATATTTGCTTACTATTATTGGACTCGTCTTATAACTGCTATAATGACAATTTTGTGGTAAAATCACATATGTTTCGATGTTGTATGTTTATAAGTGTTGCCTGTTTTGCTTTGAACAACCAGACAAAATATTAAGAGCATTAGCTTGGCCATAGACGGCTGAGTCATTCTTGGTCTGATAGAAAGAGAAAAACTCACAGTTCTCCGAGTTTTCTTCTTTATCATTTTATGGCGAGTTTGGTGTCATTTTACAGATTTCATGTCCTGTTAAGCTTTGCACTGATCGCGTGGTTTTCACGATGAAACAGTCTTAAACATCATTGAGACATAATTATGGGCAGAATAATTCATTTAGTAAATTGGTACTTTTCGAAGTAGCAATCATTTCAAGCATGGGTGTTTTCTTGACACACTCTAATGGAAATATTTGTTGTTAAACGCTTGTAAATCATTTAAATGTCAATAATTTAAGGATGCTTTTTGTTCATGCACGCTAGCTTATTTTACTTTATAATAAAGTTAAAGACTATTTTCACAAATGTTAAAGATCAACACGTAAACTATCAGACAGACCTTAAAAAGCTTTGTTTTGCAAAAACAGTATACACAGAAACTTACATATACTCGACGGTTAACACTTGCATAAGTATAGTGCCTTTAATTTATAAGAAGAACTGTGTCACTAAAATCTTTCCTAACATAGCCATCAGAACAGATACAAATCAGCTGGAAGAAGATTGGCAGAATTATGTCTCGGGGCATTTTCCGGGGCATCATGAACTAATAGGACAGGGAGAACGGTCTTCTTTTAATTCCTTGCGTATCAATCAACGCTAGGAAAACCGACAGTGGCAGTAATATGGCTCGTCCTAAATAAACACTTTGGGCGTGAAACGTGCGATCAATATCTGAAGACTCTAGATCATCCTTAATGATTTAATAATAATTCTTTTCCAGTGGATAGTGTTGTCTATAAAAGTAAGATATCTTTGAGGAAAATATTGCCTTGAGGGTTGACAGTCGTGCTTTGTTTCTCGTTCCATCATATCACATCAAAATGTACTGTGCTAAAGAAATACAGAGAGAAATCCGTGTAAAGTCGCTCCAGTTTATAGATAGTGATTTTTAATAAACATAGTAACACCATTTCCTTGTCAGTATAAAATTAATCAAGCGCGACATGGGTATGAACAAAACCTTATACAGTTTACATAACCCATCATAAAACGTACAATCCCTAAATGTAATTTCTATAATTTGGTTATTACATTTACCGAACTAATTTAACGCTTTCTTCATTCAAACGTATAAACAGAATATATTGTTTGCCTTAGTCTGCTGTTGCGTGATACAACGTATTGTTCGTGACTCAAATACCATAGGAATTAATGCTTTTCTTTGATTCAGTTCTATTACACTCCCAAGTCGTGGAATTACATTAACACTTCCTTTCAATATTGACAATGTGAATCAATGAGAGGAAGTTCATCGAAAACGAACGTAGCTGAACAAAAGAAATGCAATAAGCAGTGAATGAAATACATTGAATATGTTGTAATGAACCATTGATTTGAAAGATTGACGAGATTACTAGGGACAGAGTAAGAAAGGGGAAGGCTTGACAGATTTTCTAACCTTCTGTTTTGCAAAAAATAATTGTTGCATTTCTATGCTATGTTTTGATGTTGTTGTTTCTTGGAATTACAGAAAATATAATATTAAGCTCACGTATAACAAGAATTTCATTCCCAAATATAAACGTTTTTTGCCAATCTTATTAAATCAACAAATCTTTAAACTGGAAACTTAATTTTACATTTCACTGAAAATGCCTTAAAATTCTTCGAGAAAAAATGTATTACGACTGTCTGGCATATAAAGATCTGCACGGTGATAGAATTAACCATTCGCTTTTGGAAAGTTTAATGACATGAAACAATGGATTCTAACAAAATTCAAAGTATAAGGTTTTAATTTCAGCACAGGGGATAAGGGGAACCGTCAACCGTTCCTTTTTCCTTTCACGATTTCAGGCATATACTAGTTTAAACCACAAGTGAGCATTGTTTCGTGGACCCTTCTAAGGCGGTTACCTTAACAGTTATTGTTAAAGCATACCTATATTGTTTGTATTTTTTTGTATAATGAAGTTGTGTGTTTCTCGTTAAGTTTCTGTTGGGTCTGTGGTTTCCATTGCGATATTTAGACGTTTGAAAGGGAAAACACAGTACAATCCACGTCATCGTTTCATATTGCTGTATCATTAATGTATTTTAAACATTAGCTTGGACACTTATACAGTTTTTAAAAAGGCTTTTTGTAACATGCAAAAATACAAAATGGACCCACTCCTTTTGGAGTCTTGACCTACATTATATATACACAAACGAGAGCTATTTTGTGTTGGAACAGTTTGATACTGAAACATCATCTGTTCAGTTAATGTTAAATTTTGATCAGAATAAAAACGAACAAAACTATCGTTGTCTTGTCGAAATTGTGGAAGCGCTTTTTCTTGACGGAAAGTTTGCCAGTGACAGAACTTATCTCCAATTAGAGTTTTCTAGAGAGTTGCTCTACATCTCATATACCATTGCTATACTTGTATTTATTTTGGAAGCAGTTTTCATGTCTGCGTTATTAAAATTGCATTGTTGAAAATACGCACCAGATGTAAACGTGAGCAGAGAGAGAATTATCAGAGCGACCCGTGAGCGATGAAGACAGCGAAGGACAAAGGCTGCGATCAAGATGACACTGCACACGATGTAGCAGAGAAGACAGATAATACAAAACACTTGGGAGGACCGCACAAAGTCTGCAATATACCACAACATATGAGGATTTATCATGATTTATCATACATCAGTTATATTTGGCGCTGCAAATGACAAAGCGGAAATGAAGATGCTACACGACACTTGGAAGGTCTGTTCATTGTCTGAAATAAAATCAAAGTTATTATCATGCATCAGTTGTATATGGCGCTTTACATTATATAAAAGAGATTAAAAAAAATGGTACAGGACACTTTGGAGGGCAAAAAAATAGTCTGAGAGAGAAAAAGGTGAGCTTCTATCATTCATCTGTCATCATTCTGAGTAAACATATAAATCACCTCCAATGTCTGTACAAAAGCTTAAAGCTGCACTCCCACAGATTGAACGTTTTGACAACTTTTTTTGTCTTGGAATGAGCCAATTTCTGCGACAATCCACGGAAACAAGTTATATAAGACTGCTGAAAAAAAAATCGCAGATTTTTATATTTAGTTAAAAAATGATGATTTATGCATTTTTCTTAAATATTAATTTTCGAACGGAATTATGAAAATCTACGATCTGATTTGTTGTCAGCAATCTTAAATCATTGGGTTGCAGATATTTACGCAAACAAATGCTCTTACCAAGACAAAAAAAAGTTGTAAAAATGGTATATCTGTGAGAGTGCAGCTTTAAATAGAAGATGGCATATGATAATTTATCCGACATCAAATTATACAGATGGGCTGATCGCACAATCAACTGAACAAGAAAACGGCGTATAGGATTTTTAAATACTTCACATTCACATTTATGAAAATTGATCATATATCAGTTATGTTTGGCGATGCGCACGATACAACTAAGGAGAAATTGGATTGAAAGCAAATAGAAGACAGCATTTTAAATAGCATCAATATATCAGTTATGCTTGGCGCTGAACACTATATGCCTCAGGAAATGATAATACGCAAAACCCTATAGGCTAATATAAAAGTCGTACATTAATGTACAGACTGTAAATAAAAGCATGTAAAGTAGAGCAATTATAATAAAAGATGTTCAACGATATTGAGTATTGGCCATAAACAACATGTTGAGTTGTCTGTGCAATACATACATTACCAGCGAAGACCGTTGCTACTGTGTTCAAATCTTATATGTGTAATACTTCAACATGAAAATCAAACCCTAAGTTGTAATTACCTGGTATTTCATGCCAAGAATTGCATGCCCACGTCTTTGCAATATGCATCTGGAAACAGACTTTCCACAAAGAGATGGACACGGCATCTTCAAGACCCTGCCAAGATGTACTGAAAAGAAATGTTAGGATGTGAGTTCAGTTGGAGACATTTTAAGAAACTTTATAATGTATCAGCTTGAATAACTTGAGTTTAATCATTCTTATGAAAGATAATAGGAAATTCAACAGGAGATCCTGATAGTTCGCTGTAATATTTTAATAAGAATTGACAAATTACATACTAGGTCGATTTTGACAAAGTATACTGTAACATTTTAAATACCTTGATATGGAAACCAGAAACAAGGTAACGCCCAGGGCAAATGTGGACACCGCTACTACCAGGAAGAAACGGTCCCCCATGGTTGATTATAGGGTGTAGCCTTCACATTGCAAGGGACTGAAATAATAATAATAATAATAATAATAATAATAATAATAATAATAATAATAATAATAATAATAATAGTAATAGACGCTATCAAATGTTGGGACAGTAATGATAACAATCAACCGATTACTTAATTTCGTGTAAATATTATTTGATCCTAGATATTCCGAGAACAGATCTTGACCAACTTCAATGAGTAACAATGTCCATACAAATGTTTAAGAAAACGTACTTGGATGCACAACTGACAAACATTCCATTGTATGGCATGCTTCTGTCTCATGAATAAAAGCACGATTCAATTCTAAATGTTTGTCTTTAATCAATTTTCATCATAATAGTATTTATTCATGATCAAAATAATTGAATCTCATTTCGTATGTTTCGTTGGTACATTATGGCTTTCATTTATTCCGAGACATGCTGTGTCCGGGATACAGCCATAGAATAAATGTCAGTACACCAGTGAAACTCTTGAAAGCGCTGCATGACACCACCGGATGCTAGTAGCTTCCGGATGGTGAATAACTTTTTCCGAAAGGTTATTGGATCTAGGCACAAAACACGTGCTATCAATCAATATCGACCAACCTTTGAATATCATTTATAAGGATCACCTTAGCGTTTGCACGGATGTAACGTATTCGATTCTATAAATATAATACTGAATTATGAAACTGTGATGAGATGGACGTTTAATGCTTGCCTTAACAGTCTTTCTTATCCAAAAGCATGTAACTAGGCATATAACTCAATTCCCTAGGTGATAGAACTAATGCCGTCTAATGAAAAATTGTATTTATTCACAGTAAGAACACGCAAGAGACTTATAAACGACTGGTTCTAGACACTATCGCCAGGTTCTTGCATGTGTTTATTAACATTCTCAGACAAAAATAGTAATAGTACATATGGCTGGACACCCTTTCTCATCAAAATTCATAATAATTTTGTAATATGTGTATTAAGTTAACACCATACAATATCGGTTTACTATAAATAAAACGAAAAAAACAACAATAAGCTTACGAATTTGACAATATCTGGTGTGTATGATCAGGATCCGTTAAGAATAAATTGACATTGCTAGTCCAAAGTCGATTCGATTTTAAAAACAGCATTGTCAGGAAGCCGACTTATAGTTTACTAACTATTTAAATATTTAATTGATGCTCGTTACTTTTAGCAGAGGTTAAAGATTCAAATTAAGCTGAAGAATTTCAGAGAAATTGCAAATTTAATTAAGTAATTTTAATCATCGTTGGCTTTATTTATGAGAATTTAGAAGAGTAAAATTAGTTTTAAAACGGAGTGAAAAGGCGACCTTTTTCAAAATTCAAACAACAATAGTGTATCACAATGAAAAAAAATCAAGCAATGTGAAGATTTACCTCTTAATCACATTCTGGCATAATGTGTGGAAAAAAAACAACTTCTTTATCATGTGGATATACATCTTTATCTTATTGGGACATAATGCGTGAATATACTTCTTTGTCATAGTGGGGCGTTTAATAATAGGTTTTGTCTATATGCCACGGCAATATTATGATGATATACTTTTCATATAGACACGTTAATTATTTACCCTTTCTTCAAATAGCATTTGCTTTGACAACCAAAGGCTACATCATGTAACCATGGAAGGCAATATAGTGTCATTACTGTTTTCCGTCTCCGTGTCGACTGATGATGCTGATGATTTACAGTCGTTTTGCATGTTATAGTGTCTGTCTATAAAAAGGTACAAATGGTTTTATGATGGTTGTCATGCATTGATCTGATTCTGACAAGAAAATAAGAGATTCACTTGTGGACACTGCAGCGGAGGACAAAAACATTTGATTAATGAGATATATATTGTTATGTTTTGTAATATGTTCTGATGTAGTGTTACCTCATAACAGCATCGAGCGAAAAGAGGAGCCGGGGTCAAGAAAAGTGCTTCCGACAATAAAATATTTAAGAACCATGTGGTATTAATTCTATGTAAAATAAAGTAAATCTATCGTTTTTTTTGTATATGTTCATTAGATTATTTCAATTAGTACTCCATATTTAGTGCTTAAATACATTAGACTTACTATTAAGGTACTAGCTTCTAATAATATTTTTGGATGTAAATATGAATGCAACATGTATTAATTAAATATTTAAATGCATTTGTATCTGCCCATTAATGGAATAATTCTAATGAAGAAATCTCAAGCGAAGAGTATTCTACGTATTAGTGTTATGTGTGATATTTCAAGTCCATACACGTAGCACCTAATTCTAATTTATTTCATGTTTCTAGACGATATCAATCAATGTTCTAGAAAGCAATCCCTGTTTGGATTATAAAGGAGAACGTATCTGCTTGTCACGCGTATTTTTTCAGATTCCCAATAGTTATTAGAAATTACTCAATTTTAACCAGTTTTCATTTAAAAAAAAATGATTATGTAAATTGTCAGTTGTCTTTATTTGTTGTTTTGTAACGTTCCGTGTCTCTGGTTAGTGTCTATTAGGCCTGAACCTTGTCCCTCTAAACTGAGTATTCGTTCATTGCTTGACTACTAAGATTGTCCAAACAAATAAATATTGATTGCTAGGCTGATTGATAGTGCTTTAGCTATCTACATTTGATCGCCAAAATGCAGTTTAGTTATAGTTTTTCATTATGAGTAATTCATATTTCGATTATGCATTTAGATACTTGTATTTGCCATGATAGTGTAAGTCAGAACTTATGTACACACATATCAATAATAATTTTATAATAATTTGCATAGTCTTTAAGTTCATGTTTAATCAAACCTTTGAAATTTTGATAGCATACTGCGATAATATAGTATATATTGCTAGTGCGGACGTTTGTCATGGTCATGACGAATCATAGTTTTATAACTTTGTGGATTGTCTATCAAGTTTTTAAACATAGCGTTTTGTTTTATTTTGCTTTGTATCTCTGGCAAAGAGATCCGCTGTCTCAATAAAATTAATATTATCTTATTTGCAACGTTCTAATCCAATGTCCACAGAGTATTGAGATTAATGTAATTATGGCTTTGAATGTCCTAAAGTTCTAATTCGTTTACATGATTAGTGTGGAGGCTTATTTGTATTCAGCAGCTGTCGAATGGGACTGTCAGCTCCGATCGGCAAAACTTTGATTAGATAGGAGGCTCTGACTTCGAATGATCGTTGCAATGAAAACAATTTATTGAAAAATAATATAATATCATGATTTCAAATAAAATCTAAAAAGATATGATGGTATGTTTAAAAGGAATCCAGGAAGTTTGACTTTAATTTATCTTGACGTGAATTGATTAGCTGATGTTTGTGAAATCTCGTGGAAGTCCGTACGCATGTGTAAATTTGGCTCGGTCTGTGCTCGTGAAACACAAATAGCATACACCGTTTCAAGCATAAATGATGAATGACCATTTAAAGACATTTGTCATATTCCACCAATATTAACTGCACGTAATGAAATTATTTCGTACATAATGCAAAATACAAACAAAAACATTTTTACCTCAAAATGTGTCAGCATACTTTAACTTCCTTAATGTCCAAACACCAATATGCATAGTCATGTGTTGTTAAGTAAAAACAGTAATTTATTTACTAAGACCGTTTGTATCCATCAATTAGAGTTACAAGCATTGACGAATGATGGTTGGTATAACGCGGTAACGGTCAAGATTTTGGCCATTGACTGACCTCCGTGATTGTCTTGTCGATAATCATCATGCTTGCTCTTCCAGAGTCATTAAAACAATAATGTTTTAATGTTTTATGTCTTCATGTACTTTGCTGACGATGGTTTACTTAAGCCAACAAGGTTACAGTTAGGACAAGACTTAGACTTGCCGTTCTGATTTTCTAGAGGATAACCGGCTGTACAACCCTAATGGGTCAAACAGCAGGTTATACCTTAAATTTTGTTTCAGAAGCAAAACTACATATCAGTATTAATACTTCAAAATGAAACCAAAGCGCATTAAGGGCGGTTTATGTTACCAGCGAATTGTTTCTTAAATATACTTTCATATTTCACCTTTTCAACACGTTTCATAGGCAAAGTTTCGCTAAACTGGTGTGAGATGTGACCTATTTCTACATGGGGTCGGGTACATGTCCCCTGGATGACAATATTCAGCTTTATTGTTGGACAAGCAATTGGCGCATGTCGATTTATCTATTTATAAGGGCACCGACTTCCTTACATTTTACATGAGAACAATTTATATGTCTGACATTCTTATTTTTTCGATTTTTGGAAAGAAAGTGGCTGTGACTGGAAGCTACACCATAAGTTTTAAAACGTGCATTAACAAAAGTAGCAGATATATTTTACAGGCAGCATGACCCTTATATATTGCCCTTCTGATGTTATGCTCTCAGATAACGGGTCAAGTATTCTATATAAATACACAATAAGAAGGCCGTGGAGAGTTTCACCAACAACACCTCATATAGCACTACATTTTCTGGTTCGTTTCGATGACATGTTCTTCTATATCACAAGATCATCATCACAAATCATCAAAACTCTTCCATTTGTATTTTCCCCTGTTCCTTTCTAAATACTTTGCGCGACGTTAGGACTCTCAGTCCTTTGATTTTCATTCATTTTGCCTTTGTCATTCACGAAGTACAAAGCCATTGCATTTGAAAAACTCTTCAAGCTATGCCTGAAACTTCTGAAATTTATTATTCCTGATTGTAACAATCTTTCATATTTAACGCTGGGAATAGTAACACATGAAGTCGATACATATCGATTAACTTCGAATGATATTTGGATCCTTTCAAGCTTCACTCTCACAGCTTACCGTTTGACAACTTTTTTTTGTCTTGGAATGAACCAATATTTGATAAAATATCTGAAAACCATTGATTTAAGACTAGTGACAAAAGATCAGATCACAGTTTTTAATATCAACGTTTGAAAATTGAGGCAAAACGCGTTACTAACGTTTTAAGAAAGAAGATGTTTTTCGGCATAAAACGTCGTTTTTCGAACGTAAATATGAAAAACTGCAGTCGGTTCCTGATAGAGCTTTAAACGGTTGCACATATTTTACCCAGTCAGTTTTTGTTACATATTTAGAATGAAAGCTCGAAAATGATTTGGATGTTATACGTTTGCTTTAACCCCCTGTTAACTGTGCGAACAAGCTGCAACACACTCCAGACCATGCATTGCTTTAGGTGATATAACTAATGTTGTTTAATGCGAAATCGTTTTCTCTCACAAATTTAGAATACGCAGGGGACCTCTCAACGTCTGCTTTAATGTCTTCTGGTTCTGGCATGGTACATAAACTTAAAGCTGCACTTTAACAGATTGTACGTTTTGACATTATTTTGTCTGTGAAAAGGCAAGGGAACCAGTAATATTAGACTACTGAAAAAAGTAAGATCGCTGGTTATCATATTTATGTTGAAAAAATGATATTGTGTTTGTTTTTTTCATTTTTCTTAAAGCTTTATTAAGTCATAAAACATTACGAAATATGAACATAGTTTCACACTGTGCATTGTTCACTGTTGTGAAATTTTAGCCCGTCCTGTATTTCAAATCAAACGTCAGCGCGTACAGGACATGTATACAATATCAACGACGTAAGAAATCGATGATAAACAATAACTGAGAACGTGTTTGATTGACAAGCTAGTTCTCTGATCTCGAAGATAGGAATAACACATCCTGTTTTCATTTTATGAAAGAATTGTGAAAATAGATAAAAGCCAGTATTACTTATTAGTCTTCGGGGCTGTTAACAGTCAGGTCTAAATATTATTTCATCCTTGATATTCCGTAAACCGATCTTGGCCAACTTCATTGCGAAACAATGTTCATACAATAGTCTAAAGGAAATTGGCTGCAAAACTGACAGACATTACATTGTATGCTTTGCCTGTGTCTAATGAGTAAAATCTGTTGTCACGTTTCAATTTTAAGTGTTGGTCTTTAATAATCAATTTTCATTTGTATTTATTCATGCTCAAACTCGAATATCATTTCGATGTAAAATAATGTTTTTCATTTATTCCGAGACCGGCTGTGTCGCGTTTATAGCCACAATTACAATAAATGTCATTTCACCAGTGAAACTCTTGAAAGCGCTGCATGATATTACCGGATGCTAGTAGCTTCCTGATTGAGAATAACTTTTTCCGAAAGGTTATTGGAACTAGGCACAATACACGTGCAATCAATTCATATCGATCAACCTTTGAATATCATTCGAATGGCTCATCTTAGCGCTTGCCAAAATTCAATATATTTAAATCTGAATCTTGAAACTCTGATGTGTTGGATGTTTAACGTTCGCCTTGGCAATCCTTGTCAACCAAAAGCCTGTATCTAGGTATCCAATTCCAATGCTTAGGTGATAGAACTAATGCCGTCTAATGTAAAATTGTATCTATTCACAGTAAGAGTACGCCAGGGACCTATACACGACTGATTCTAGACATTTTTGTCAGGTTCTTGCTTGTGTTCATTTACATTCTCAGACAAAAAATATTTATAATAAATATGACTGAATACTCTTTCTTATAAGACTTATTTTTCAATAATTTTGTAATATGCGTATTTAGTCAAAACATGCAATATCCGCCTACTATAAATAAATGGGGGAAAAACTTAGCTCACGATTTTGACTATGTTTGGTGTGTATGATCAAAATGATCTAGTTCCGTAAAGAATAAATTTACATTGCTAGTCCGAAATCAATTTGTTTAGACAGCAATTTCAAAAATCTGATTTCTAGTTTACTTACCATTTATATATTTAAAAGGCGTTCGTTATTTTCAGCAGAAGTTAAAGATTCAAATAATGTAGATAGTTGATGATCTTAAGAGAAATTGCAAATTTAATTTAATAAGTTTGATCATCATTGTCTTTATTAACAAGAATTTAGAACAGTAAAATTAGTTTGAAACTGGAATGAAAAAGCCACCCTTTTAAAGTTATTATAAAAAATAATATTGTATCACAATGAAAATAAAATACTAGCTATGTGTTGATATATCTCTTTATCGTATTTGGGTGTAATGTGTGGATATACTTCTTTGTTATATTGGAGCGTAAACTTTGGCTATACTTTTTATCATATTGTGGCGTAGTGTATGGACATGCCTCTATCGTATTTGGGGCATAATGTGTGGATTAACCTCTTCATCGAATTGGGACGTAATTGGTGGATAAATCTCTTTACCATATTAGGGTGTAATGAGTGGATATACTTCTTTATCATATTGGGGTGTAATGTGTGGACATATCTCTTTATACAATTGGGGCATTATGTGTGAATCCATCTCCTTATCTTGTTGGAGGGTAATGTGTGGACATATCTCATTATCATATGGGGGCATAATGTGTGGATCTATCTCTTTTATCATATTGGGGCATTATATGTGGATATACCTCTTTATCCATTGTTGGCGTTTAAAATAAGTTTACTCTTCAGCATGACTCTGTGTCATGGCATTTTCATGTCAAAATTATTTCAAAATTAGCAGATTTTTGCGCAAATATCTGTATATCAGTAATAAAAGACTAATGACAAAAGATCAGATCGCAGATTTTCATATGTCCTCTCCAAAATGGATGTTTTATGCATGTTTCTAAAATCGTTAGTAACGGTTTAAGCCATAAAACATTAAATTTGGAATGGAAATATGAAAATCAGCGACCTGATCTTTTGTCAACAGTCTTTCATCACTGGTTTGCAGATATTTACGCAAAAATCTGCTAATTCCGTGACAAAAAAAATAAAAAAAGTTGGAAAAACGGTGAATCTGTGAGAGTGCAGCTTTAACATTGTGCCTCTAACAGGGTTTTCTTTTTGTTTTGCATATGTCTTCTGGGCTTTTGCTGTATATTACATCGCTTTATCTCATGAATATAATAATTCTGATAAAGAATTTGCCTGCAAAATGCAATACGTATTAGTGCTTTGTGTGATAGTTCAAGTGCATACTCCAAGCAGCAAATAGTAATTCGTTATTCATCATTCATGTTAATAGAATATACGAAAGCAACTCCTGCTGGGATAATAAACGAGAACGTATCTGCGTGTCAGCCTGTTTTGCTACCTTAATAACTTTTTGACATACGCAATTACAGCGTTTGTTGCCCTTCGAAAGGAACTGTTTTCATGATGAAATTTTGTTTCCAAGTTTAAACTATGATTTTATGCTTATAATAATTTGCATAGTCTTTAAGTTCACGTTGAGTATAACTTGTTAACATTAAGTAATGATGGCATGGCGCATTGCTTTGTATCTCTGGCAAGCTGATCCGCTGTACAGGCTATGTCATAATAAAATTAGTATTATCTAATTTGCAACGGTCTAACCTAATGTCCACAGAGTATTGAGATTAATGTTGTTATGGCTTTGAATGTCCTAAAGTTCTAATTCGTTTCCATGATTAGTGTGGAGGCTTATTTGTATTCAGCAGCTGTCGAATGGGACTGTCAGCTTTGTTCATCAAAACTGCTGATTAGATATGAGGCTCTGACTTCAAATGCTCATTGCAACGAAAACAATTTATTGATAATATTATAGGATTATGACCTCAAATGAAATAAAATCAAAAAGATATGATGGTATTTTAAAAAGGAATCTAATAAGTTTTACTTTAATCTATCTTGACGTGAATTGACAAAGCTTTTATTTTGAGACCTTAAGGATGTCCGTACGCATACGCAACCTTGATACACAAAAACATGACACCATTTCAAACATTAATGATGAATGGCCATAGTAAGACATTTGTAATATTCAATCAAAACTAAGCGCACGTTATTTCGAACATATCGCAAAATACAAACAAAATCATTTTTAAGTCAGAATATGTCAACATACTTATACTTCATAAATGTCCGAAAACTATTATGCTGACTGGGCTAATAGTCTTGCGTTGATCAGTAAAATTAGGGATTCACTATTTTAAAGCAATGTTCTGAAACCTGGCTTACGCAGCATTTGGAGTCAGGCCAGGTCTGGAAAATTGAAGTTTTGTGGCTAAATATATGAGTTTTTTGGCATAAAATGTCAATTTTCGAACGAAAAAATGAAAAACTGCAATCTCATCCTTTGTCAGCAGTCTTATATCACCGAGTCTTAGACATTTACGCAAACAAATGGCTGACAAAAGAAAGTTCTCGATATAGTCCATCTGTGCGAGAGCAGCTTTAAACGGTTGCACGTATTAAACCCAGTCAGTTTTATACATATTTGTAATGAAAGCTCGAAAATGATGGATGTTATACGCGTGCTGTAACTGTCAATTCACCGCGATCAAGAAACCACACACTCCAGACCATTTATTGCTTTCGGTGATATAACTAATGTTGTTTAATGCGAATTCGTTTTCTCTCACAAATTTAGAATACATAGGGGACCTCTCAACGTTTGGTTCCAGACACTTCCTCCTGGTTCTGGCATGGTACATTAACTTAAAGATCATGCACATTTACTCCCAACTAAGATGTGCCACAATTAATAAAATTATCTAAATTTACCGGAAAGGATGACTAAATATCGAAAACAATGGTTCTTATGAAGGATACCGTGTTTAATTTGAAAGAAAGGTGCAGAAAACATGGTATTTCTACCTTATTAAACGAAAGTTGACCACTGAAATTTTTTAAGGACCCACCAGTCATTTAATATTTGATGCGTTTTCAACTATTAAATACACGGTTACAATCTTGTCATCAGTAATTAATATTTTCCATAAATGCATTTTAGTAAGTAATGAATGTTTTATCACTCAACATTTATGTTTGTTAAACATGTGTATGTATATTATACCAGTAAATACCTCTTAATGGCATATAATTAAAAGAAAAGAACATGTATTAAAGAGATATTCATTGATACAGTATTCACTATACTAGGACATTCCGTTGAGTGGGATATTGGAAGTCCTGCCTTTGAGCCGTATATGTATTGCGTGTTTCAGACAGTCATTCACCGACGTCCGAGAAAGTAATCCCTGATGAACAATGAACGAAAACGTATTTGATTGACATTCTTTTTTTCTGATCTCGAAGATAAGAATAACACATCCAGTTTTCATTTTATGATAAAATTGTGTCAATAGATAAAAGCCAGTTTTACTTACTAATCGTCTGTGCTTTAATCAGTCTAAAGGGTCGTATCTGTGAAAATTAAAAAAAAAGATATTTATGTTGTGCAAGTTTGACTAGTTTGCTCATTTAAACGATTCGATTTATTGATAAATATGAATGCGAACTTAAAGATGCACTCTTACTCTCATATAAGATTGACCACATTTAAGAATATCGTTTTGATAATCCAAAAAAGGATGAATACATGTCGAAAACAATTGTTCTTATGAAGGATACCTAGTTTAGTTTGAAATAAATAATATAATTTTAATAAGAGTGGCACTTTAGTTTTATTGTTAAAACATTATTTGTCTATCGTTTATCTTAAAAACATTTTGTTTTAATTGGATAGGGTTGTGTCAGTATTTTTCAGGTTGAGAACAAGTCAATTTTTTCAGTAAGACTAAAGTCATATTATTTCTATGGTAGTTCTTTGTTATCAATCTTCTTACTAAAGCACTTGAAAACAGTTGTATCTTTATATATGGAATGTTACCATGTTCAGTCTATTATATATTTTGGTCAAATTCACAAATAAATGAGACACGCATTTTTACATATAATTAACTAATAGATATATATATATTATTTTGTTTTGTATTTTTTGCTTGTAATTTCGATTTATTAAAAAAAAAAGATTAAATGTTTGTATTTATTTATTTATTTATTTATTGTCTTTTTGTACAATTTTCGGCAACAAGAGTATATGATTTTCTGGTTGATCACTGTTTTGGTCTGTTTTATCATTAAATTGCAGTATATAAAATTATGTTATTCTTATCGTTCCTATTATTTGGCCTATACGTTGCCCAAAAGCATTCTATGATGTGCTAAACACAGCAAAGCACCCCAGTACATTCAAATGATGCACTCTAACTCCCAAATAAGATGTACCACAATTAATACAATTGATTTAATTTACTGAATAGGATGAATACATATCGAAAACAATATGTTTATGGAGGATACCGTGTTTAATTAGAAAGAAAGGTGCAGAAAACACGGTATTTCTACCTTATGAGACGACAATTGATCGCTGTAAATCTTTAAGGACCCACCAGTCATTTTTATATTTGTGCGTTTACAGCTTTTAAATACACGGTTACAATGTTGTTGTAAGTAATTAATAGTATCCATAAATGTATTATTTAGTAAATAGTTAATGGCTTATCACTCAAAATTTAAGTTTGTGATACATACGTATGTATAGATTTTAGATACGACTATCACTTAAAAATAATGAAAACAAAACCTTCTAAAGAGGACAGAAATATGGGAATTCGATGATTTTCTACAATTGAGCAACAAAATACAGAAAAGTTTTCTGATTGTCATCATGAATTATTTAAAGAATTCACGTTTCAATTACACTTTTATGTTTCATACTTTATTCGACATTATGCATACTTATTAAGTTAAACGCATCTGGTTGCCGTAATGAGTAATGCCAATGCATGAAAATTATTACAGCAGTTTAAACTTTTGAAAGTGATATTTGCTGATCATGAACATGATATGGACAAGTGGTCTCTGGGGTGGTATTCAGTAATCAACTTATGTCAACCTTATGGCTATATATCATTTACTTCAGTCACTTTGTCAGGTATGAATAACACGTAATCCGACTACATCGTTCTTAGATCCAATTAAGACCAATATAGAATACCAGCCCTGGGCTGCACTCAAAATGATTTATCTTTAAAAACGAGGGACAAAATATATGGGGGTTTTCTATTCGTGAGTACACATCTCATACGTGGAACTTGGATATTGAAAGTGACATGCGTTATTTTGTCTTTTTTCCCCAATGCAGACATGTCGTGATACCTTTGAAAAGAGGTTTTAACTTGGTACATCTGTAATTATTTGATATTGTTACTAATGTTTAAAAATCTATATTTGCCAAAAGCCTAATATGCAATGTTCTCTCTCAAATGTTCACAGTGTATCAAGGGACTTATTTGTATTGAGCAACTGGTATTTCTGTTGAATAAAATGGTACTCAAATATCCGTAATATTCTGGGCTGGTATTCAATATTGGTCTTCATTGGATCTAAGAAATATGTAGCTAATCGGGTTACGTTTTATTAATAACCGACCAACAGATTGAATGAAGTCAATGATGTATGACCTTAAGATAAACTTAAGTTGAATCTTGCATACCTTGAATTAATATCATTTTCGTGACACACTACACACGGTTTACGCAATGAATAACTTATATAATACACGTTGGATTATTTTATTATAAACTAAGTAATATTTAACGTGTTTATGTTTGAATTACAAGACCATTAATTCGACACTAATTCTGCTCAATCCAGGCACTGCCCGGCTTTCTTAATAATCGTTTAGTTTTGCAAAGGTAATGCGATGGTCTACATTCTACCAGTATGCATACGTGAAACGCTAAGAAATCCGCTTAACAAAAACAGTTTACAACTTAAGGGAAATTTGGCAATATATTCCGCCAAAGGTTCTATAGATGATTAAATAAGAATCCTTCTGGCGATCCCACTTACGGGGGCATGAATGTAAACCCTTAACTATTAAAACACAGATGCATTTCGATCGAACAAGGGTGCTGGTACACTCCGTAATATTAGTAGCTTAGCTGTTTTTTGTTTTGTTTTTATTTGATCTCATGTTAAAGACAACTTTATTGTAATTAAATGCATTTTGTTAAATGTCCATATCTGACCTATATTTCCAAATAAATTAACCATTCTCCAGTTGAATAATTCGCATTAAAGTAATATAGGCGGGTAGAGCCTAAAATCCATCATTTGTTAGGTAAACTAGGACTTAATTAGGACCGTTTTCACGCATCGATCGCGGAGTTTAGAAAACAAGAAGGAAAAAGTGATGGATGGTGTGGCTAACGAGGTCACGGTCAAAGACAGCCTTTTACTGGCCTCCCTGATTCTCTGGTCGATAACCATCATGCTATTTTAGAACCTTAAAGAGAAACATTTTGCGGATTGAAATAAGTGTAATGTGTGACGATAATCTTCCTTCATCCTGAGTTACAGAAAGAATTATACTGTAATGGTAAATCTAAACCGACTTTCAATTAGAACCAAATCATATCCACTGGTTGATTGATTGTTGGTCTAAGGAGGTCATGTGCAAAATCGAAAACAATCTTGGATGTATATGGACGGTATACCATGTCAGAAATTTTAAAATCTAACTAGTACGCTGCAAGTAGATTGCGGAGTTATTATTTCAATTTAGCATTTAAGCTTAATAACTTTTTCTTAAAAATATTAATTATTTAGGCAATAAGTAAAATTAGTAGCTTAACTGTATTTGTTTGTTTTTGTTTTTTATTTGATTCCATGTTAAAGACAACCTTATTGTAATTAAATGCATTTTGTTAAATGTCCATATCTGACCTATATTTCCAAATATATCAACCATTCCCCAGTTGAATGCTTAGTATTACAGTAATATAGGCGGGTAAAGCCTAAAATCCATCATTTGTTAGGTAAACTAGGACCTAATTAGGACCGTTTGCACGCATCGATCGCGGAGTTAAGAAAACAAGAAGGAAAAAGTGATGGATGGTGTGGCTAACGAGGTCACGGTCAAAGACAGCCTTTTACTGGCCTCCCTGATTCTCTGGTCGATAACCATCATGCTATTTTAGAACCTTAAAGAGAAACATTTTGCGGATTGAAATAAGTGTAATGTGTGACGATAATCTTCCTGCATCCTGAGTTACAGAAAGAATTATACTGTAATGATAAATCTAAACCGACTTTCAATTAGAACCAAATCATATCCACTGGTTGATTGATTGTTGGTCTAAGGAGGTCATTTCGGCAAAATAGAAATCAATCTTAGATGTATATGGACGGTTTACAATGTCAGAAATCCTAATAATTTTCTCTTGGAAATATTAATTATTTATGCAATAATACACTTCACATGCAATGAATTTAAGCTTAGTAGTACAAAAATACAAGTTTAAACACTACAATAAATTATAACTATTATTTAAAATTTTACGAACTACTTCGAATGATTTACAATATACATCCGATTATTGTTTTCGATGGCAAATGGCCGAGGTGTTCCGAATGCCATATTGTCTAGTCGAAACCCATCTTTTGTATGCTCCGCCTGATCCATTAAACAGGTTACACTTTGAAGTCTTGCAACTTCTGGTCATTCCTAGTACAACGAATTAGAGCTGCGCTCTTACTCCCAAATAAGATGTACCACAATTAATATAATTGTTTTAATTCATCAAAAGGATGAATAAATATCAAAAACAATTGTTCTTATGAAGGATACCGTGTTTAATTTGAACGAAAGGTGCCAAAAACACGGTATTTCTGTAAATCTTTTAGGACCATCAAGTAATTTAATATGTGTGCATTTTCAGCTATTAATACACGGTTACAATATTGTTATCAGTAATTAATATTTTCCATTAAGTAAGTAATTAAAGGTTTATCACTCCAAATTTATGTTTGTAATACATGTGTATGTATTGCCTGTTATTTTGAATATAGACAATTCAAGAATTGTAATGTAATTTTAGTTATATGTCTTTTTTGGTCTTTTTTATATCTTATGTTTGTATAACAATATCAAACAAAAGTGCATCTAGAGCGGCATACATCATTTACGAAATGAATGGACAAAATACTTCGATTTAAGGAAATCAATATAATATAGAAACTGCATACGTATTGGCGACTCCTGTCGTGTGATTAGCTGAGATCTAAGAAAAGGGAGAATTATGTAGCCTAACGGTCTAAAACAAGCACCGTGATCTTTATTAATTGCCCGTCTGGGATCAAGTTTCAGACGTCGTGTCAGATTGTGTTTACATACGCCAGGAGTAGGCACTGGGGACTTTTACTAAAAGTGCATAACAGTCATGTGAGGCTCTATGTTTCCTGATACTTTTTTTACTTTTTAAGTATCAACAGGCTTGCATTTACTTCAGACAAATGTTTTTTTTAAAATACAACCTTCCTTTTCAGCCAATGGAATTGCAGGTAGGTAATCATTTAGTTCTAGGCATTATCAACTAATTTCTTTTGTTTTGATTAAAAATATGACTGTGATCTTTACATAGTTTGTAGTTAAACCTAATATTACTTCAAAAATGCACAGTTTCTAACACATTCTATGGAAACCATAATGCTTTAAATATTCACTGCCAAATTTCCTGTAGCACCCTGTGCCTTTCCTGTAGCACCCTGTCCTTTTTCTGTAGCACCCTGTCCTTTTTAAAACCTGGCTAAAACACCAATTATATTTTTTTTATATAATAATTTGTTGAAAAAATAAGCCTTTTATTTCACATCCACCGGTATTCAGTTTACAGTAAACCATATTTACATAGAATACAACATATATCAAGTACAAAACCATACATGTGAGTTCCAACGTGTGATAAATATAATATTAAGAAATTTCTGCTAATGCATTGGACATTTAAGCTTAGGAATTCGTGCAAAAACAGAAGCTTTTTAAAAAAAATAACTTATTTTATGCAAGCCAACACTCGCTTCACACACATCAGATCCAGAAGATAGATAGAAGATAGATAGTTAGATAGATAAGTGTTGTTGATTTGCTTTTGCTCTTTTGACCAAATAGCTATGATGAGCATAGTTTATGAGTATCTTCGCTCTTTAATCCACTCCGTTGTTAATATCAATTGGTGCTCAAACAATGTAATAAAATTCAATATTATCGATGTCCATACTGATTCAATTTTCTTTTAATTTTGCCCCTGTCCCTCCCGGGATCCAAATCAATTGCATCAGAGAACCCCTTGAAAGCGCTGTATGACACTACCGGAAGTTAGTAGCTTCCGGACTGGTAATTACTTTTTCTGAAAGGATTTTAGACCCGGGATATAGAAGTGTAATCGATACTATCGATTTAGCTTTTATTTTCAATGGTGCCTATGATAGTTTTTTGTATAATGTGAGGTAATGTGTAACATAATGAGCTGGGGGGAAATGCTTGAAAATGAACTTTTTGTACGTCATAGCTTGATCGCTAATCTTTTTCAAAACTGTCGTTTGTAACACATAATAAATCAAAATATTTAACGAGTTTAAGATAATTAGTTTGATCATCGAATTCATTAGATTTTTAAAGCATACGGTCACTAGTTCAATACTGATGTGAAAAACTACAGAAACAAGATCAGAAGCAAATTTTTTAGACATAAACACGGTTTAACGGCACTGGGTAAACGCCAAAGACATAGAACACAAAAACAAAAATCACAAACAAGAAAAATATGGAAGAACAGCACAAAACTCCACAAACAGCACAGGGCATACATACTATATGTTAAAAACTAGGTATGTTTACTAGACAATGACTTATAGTTCAAAGGTTATATATATATATATATATATATATATATATATATATATATATATATATATATATATATATATATATATATATATATATATATATATATATATATTATATTCATGCTGTCATAAGCAATGCTTGACGAATAGAGAAAACGTAATTAAAAGTCAAAAAGGTATCTGTTCACGTCTTTATGAAGAAATTATCATAATTCAGGGACGCGTGAATATAATAGAATGACTAATTGATCTAAACTTTTTTTTATAAATAGTAAAATATGTATCCAAACATTATAATCCTATAAGAGCGACTCTTATCTAGTATCAAGCAATCTTGCTGGTGGAATTTTTACGTTTATGACATACATCTGTATCAATTTTTATTAAATAAACAAGCCGTAAGTTGTTGCTATCAGCAAAATACACTTCTATGCAATTCATTTCTGTGGACAAAGCATTGAAATTGCAGTAGCTTTGATGACTTCGAAATTGGAAATATGGCATTAAGGTCAGACCATAAGCAGCATGATACGCATTTATAGTTTATTAAGGATCATGGTCTCATATACCGACTCAGAAATTCCAAACAATACGTAGTGAAAAAGTAGTACTGATAAAGACTTTACTAACATTGCTTCATAGAATAACGTCTGCTGGCACGTTTCTTTATCATGTAATTATACAGTATGATCATTATAGCACTGATAATCAGGCAAACATTAAAGATGCACTTTTACTCCCAAATAAGATGTACCACAATTAAAACAATTGTTTTCATTTACCGTAAAGGATAACTAATTATCCAAAACATTGGTTCTTATGAAGGATATGGTGTTTAATTTGAAAGAAAGGTGCAGAAAAAATCGGTATTCATCCCTTATAAGACGATAGTTGATCACTGTAATTCTACCAGTCAAATAATATTTGTGCGATTGAGCTATTAGATACACGGTTACAATCTTGTTGTCAGTAATTTGTACTTCTCATTAATGCATTATATGGTAATGGTCAAAGGTTTATGTGTGTTATACCTGTGTATGTATTGACTTTTTTAAAGTGTTGCTTTGATTAGCCACACTTTAAATCTAAACTTTAAATGATGTTTACGAGTTTCCTCTTCATATTTCTTGATTGCTAAATGAGACTGTTTAATAGTTGATTATAAACAGCTCGTTGCAAAACAACACGTTGATTGATTGCGATTTTTACATGCACATTAATGATCAGTCAAGTGTTGATTTCACTTTGCCTATTGGTCCTCTCTCAGTCGTATTTGTTCGTGCTCAAACTAATTAAATGTGACATTGTCCTAATGGTATAATGATTCCATTTTTGTCGTTATCATCTCAGAAACACAGTTCCATTACATCAGCCAAACGCTATAAAGGGTTGCGTGACATCGCCGGAAGTGAGTAGTTTCTTGATGAGCAAAAATAGAATAAGAACTTTCTCTGGTAGGATATTGTAACTGTGCTCTTAAAATACAATCGATACGTATCGATTTAACTTAGTGCTGTTGTTTGTTTTATATGATGGTTTTATGTTTAATTTATAAACAAAATAAGCTGACATAACTCTTGCAAAATAGCATTGTGTACGTTCCAGCTCGTCTGAGAGTATTTTTTTAACCTGTAATAAACTCTGATATTTAACAGGTTTTGATTTATCAGTTCATATTTGTTATTTATTGGCGTTATTCTTCATTGTTTTCAAGTTGATGCAAATGACTAATTGATCTAAAAGTTATTGTTGTTTTTTAAGTAGTAAAATTTGTATTCCAAAAATACTAGAGTCAAGCAATCTTGCTGATGGCATTTTGACGTTGCAATTGTATCAAAATCTCTTTAATTATAAAATAAACAGTCCGTAAGCAGTGTCCAATTTTGGCATGAACATTGTCATTACTACTACCTTTAATAAACTTCTATGTACTTATATGCACATCATTGGTGTGATCAAAGCGGTAAAATTGCGTGATTATCGTATCTGGGATCTGAAATAAGTAGTAATATGGTACGAAACAAGCAGCATGCTCCTTATATATACTACATCTGGGATTATTTTTTCAGCAGCCGGGTCAGATATTCTAAAATTATACTGTGAGTAGGCGATTGTAACTTTGACTAACGATGCATTAAAGAACAACGTTTGTTGGCACATTTCTTGAACATTTTCTTAATATATCATAACCATTACAACAATGGTTGGAATTAACCATCCACGTACACACTTTAAATGATATAATGTTTTAACCATCCACGTACACACTTTAAATGATATAATGTTTTATGTCTTCCTTATGAGAATTCATATCAAAGCTTGTCGTGAAAACAAGTGATTTTGCGTTCATCATTTTCACAATGTTTTAAAATGGATCCTTTCAAATGTTTTCGATGTCCAATTGTTTTCGATGTCCAGGCATAAGTGTTTTCGATGTTCAATTGTTTTCGATGTTTTCGATCAACCAAGTTTTCGTTCACTTTTCCTTTTTTGGTCCTCTCTCAGTAAAATCGATATACTACAGATATTATGATCATGCACATGCGTTATCGAGTTTATTTGTTTGATCTTTCATCTGTATCAAGTCTGAATCAAAGGCAAGCCGAATTCAAAGTGGAAATGTCAGTTTTTGTTTAAATGAAGAAAAAAAAGCCAAATATTGTACCAAAATATAAAGTACAGCTCTTAATAAGGTTGGGTAATACAACACCGCCAGGCTGGGTATTCAGCGGCCGTTCGTTTTCACGCACTCTTGTTTGTTATGCAAGTGGCGAATGACGCCTAATTCCACAGCGTGTCTTAACGACGGGACGCTTTAGGGGAAGTCTCAAGATAGCAGTTTCAAAAAAGCAGTTTCAGGGGGCGCCTCAAATATATTTAATCTTAATCAATTGTATCTATTCGTCCTCAAACTTACTGAATCTAATATTCTTTATCATAGTGGTATAAGGTTTTCAAGCTTGCCCTTATCATCCCAGGAATACAGTCACATTACGAACGTTGCATGACATCGCCGGAAATAAGTAGCTTCTTGATTGGAAAAAAATATAATCTTTATGTGATAGAATATTTGATCTCTTGGGATATTATCAATGTTTATCGATTTAATGTTTAGTATGTTTTTAATAATTGTTTTATTCAGATCATTAATGACGTCGCTATCATAGCATATTTGTGTTTATAGCCAGTGAACTAGACACATAACGTTGAAAATGTGCGCGCTATATAGTGCCATTTTCAACTAGTACTAAATTCCGAAATGAATTAGGTTTCACAATCAGACGAGTATCACGAGTTCCGAAATAAAGATTTGATCTCGTTCAAATCATGCTAACAGTACAATCAATCCAATAAGGATAAGTAATCTGGACTTCCAAATTAAATCAAGACGAATTTCAAAAGTCTGATTTATTTATATTAAGCAAACCAGACTGTTTTGGTGGCGTTCAGGCTTACTTAAATATATGTTATATGAAGTAAGAACGGCATAATGTCCATCCATATAAGGACATTTTGATAGAATATGGTAATAAATATTGCTGTTGTAAGCATTCGAGTGGATTTTGCATATCTGAATTTAACGGAGCTCTATCCTTTTTTTATATACATTTCTGATTTAAAAGGCACGTTTTCTAAATTTCATTTCTATGACGCACTGGGGGTGGTGGTGGGGGGGGGGGCAAACTAGTGCATGTGTATTGCTTGCATATTTATGATTCGTGTATTATAACATGAACATAGTTATTTTATCATTATGATGAAATACAATGACTTAATCTCGTATATAAAACGCATGTTAAATTATTGGTAATCGGGTACAGGAATTCGAAATAACTGATTAATAGTACATACAACAATAATCATCTATACATGTACGTGTATAAAAGCTTAGCAGGGCCACTGTTGTTTTATCCCGTCTACAAAATGGAGCAGTATCACAGCTTGTCAACTGTTATTTAGACGGCGGTATAAAACACCAGGGGCTCTGTTTGTTTATGTATTTTTTTCGTGAAAACATTAGTAACAGTAAACGTGCTTCTCTGGAAGGAGAGTAACGTCGAATACAGCAACTGATAATATACGGATTTTAATTCGATTGATTTTTCACAAGACCGTTGCTTTTTTCGTGGTCGGATCCTATTTTTTATCGAAAATTTCAACCGCAGTATGCTTAAGTTTATCAGAAAAAAGTGATATGAAGTGCGCTGTTTGTAAATTTGTGTTTGTACCCTCCTATGTTCACACAGCATGAACACACAATATAATGCGTTAATAATAAATGAACAATAAACGTAAATAAGCCAATTTTGCCAGTCACAAAAACAATGACCTAATTTCAGCGAGAAAACTAATGGCATGGTCATCAAAAAGCACTAAACGGTAGATGGATAAAAATAACTGTACTGGAATTTAAGGACACCTAAAACCTAAGTTCTGTGTAGTGAGCTCTTGGTCATATTGGAAAACTATATGCCATTGACAGTATGAAGGTACATTTTACAATATATAACATTTACCTATTAATGCTGTTTATTTGTTATGTGGTGATTATGCACCAAGCTTCATGTGTCTATAAAATAAGAAGTGTGTCTGGCTAAGGATAATAAAGTTGCTGTAAAGAGGTGTAACTTAAGGAGCTTCACTTTGCGAGGTTTCTAAGCAAATAGATCCCCATCCTGTTGTCTATATTTTCCATTTACGTAATTTGCAGACGCTATAGTAAATATTTGATAAGAGAAATACCTAAACGACCAAGCGGTTCCCACGGGAATGTGCAGGCTATAAAATGTGTTTGTATATATATATATATATATTCTTCTCTCGCAATGGGCTAGACTTGTCAGTGCTTCAAACATACACCCTGGTCAGCAATTCAAACATACACCCTGGTCAAAATTCAAACATACACCCTGGCCAACAATTCAAACATACACCCAGGTCAATAATTCAAACATACACCCTGGTCAGCAATTCAAACATACACCCTGGTCAAAATTCAAACATACACCCTGGTCAGCAATTCAAACATACACCCTGGTCAATAATTCAAACATACACCCTGGTCAGCAATTCAAACATACACCCTGGTCAGCAATTCAAACATACATCCTGTTTAGAGGAACACAATAAGGCCCAAACGACACTGAACGAGGAGACACAAACGAACATCACCACAAACAAACAACACACGACACTGAACGAGGGACACAAACGTACATCACCACAAACAAACCACACTGAACGAGGACACAAACGTACATCACCACAAACAACACACGACACTGAACGAGGGACACAAACGTACATCACCACAAACAAACAACACTGAACGAGGGGCACAAACGTACATCACCACAAACAAACAACACACGACACTGAACGAGGGACACAAACGTACATCACCACAAACAAACCACACTGAATAAGGGACACAAACGTACATCACCACAAACAAACCACACTGAACGAGGGACACAAACGTACATCACCACAAATAAACAACACTGAACGAGGGACACAAACGTACATCACCACAAACAAACTACACTGAACGAGGGACACAAACGTACATCACCACAAACAAACCACACTGAACGAGGGACACAAACGTACATCACCACAAACAAACAACACTGAACGAGGGACACAAACGTACATCACCACAAACAAACCACTCTAAACGAGGGACACAAACGTACATCACCACAAACAAACAACACACGCATCAAAATCGCTTTTCCGAAATATTTATATTGTTTTTGGAATACTTGGAAGTTACCTAAAGCGAGATTGAATCAAATAGATAATAGTAACATAGACATAATAACTTACAAATATAAAGATTTGAAATTTATAAGGTTCCGTTTAACAAACAGGTCTGATTCAGATCGAGTCAAATGATAGTTCAGCTTACATGAGCACGAGCTATGAATCATACCGTCCGCAGTCAACAACTAACTGCTAAAACACTTTGGATTTCCGTTTCAAGACTGACGACTTTCGCAATATTTATCAACTATCAGCTTGTTATTTTAATATTAACTGTACAATTAATGTAATATTGATTTTGTTTTTCATTGTGTTATGTGGTTGTTGAGAAAGATTTTTGTGACGGTCACGGGTGAGGTTTAGTACTCTTGAACTAGACATGTTCTGTGTCACTCTTTTTGGTGTCAATAAGGCCTAAGCTTTGAGCCTTGAACGGGGTATTCGTTACATGTTACATGTATATACGGGGCTTGGTTATGATTGACATGTCCTTTTTAAACACATAAATTAATACAACATGACATTCTGTAACAAACACCTTCTTGTCCATAACCATAAGCCGCAGGCTCATATATTATCTAGAAGTGATAATGGTGTCTTACAAAAGGACACGAACACGCCAATCTGTTCGCCATTTTATCACCCACACATACGTTATGGTTCATACAGCCGCAAGTCATAGAAGATCATAGAAATTCCAGAAAAACCTAATTCTCTTAGATGTAGAGAAACTTATGCCTCAATACCAGGAAACTTGTTTTTGGTATTTGTGTCTATAGTTTTGGTTATGTTCTTTGGTTTGTGCTGTCATTCGGGCCCATACTTTGTGCCCCTAAACTTATTTTTGTATTTTAAACTACTGGGTTTGTCCCTGTATTCTTCATTGTATTATCTGTTGACATTTTGCAGTTGATGACAAACGTCTCAGATATTAATGTTATCTTTACAATTAAACCATTTATAATGATCACTTAATTTGCCAATAAAATGCTAAAGGTTTATGAAATGTTCACGGCCATCGGTAATATGAGCTTATTTGTACATGATGACATGTGTCATTATTATCAGTTTTGTAATCAGCATTCAGAAGGATTGCATTAGAAAGAGAAAAATGAAATACAATTTATGACAGACTTCTATCATTATAGTGGTTTGGTTTCATTAGTTGAAAACCACCTGAATAAAGGTAATGCGTGGATCGGATTAAGTAAAAGGTGTTGAAACTTTTGTTCAAACAAAATAAGATAATAAAATAAGATTTTTGATGACAAAAAATATTTTTAAGATATTCGTGTTTCGCGGTTAAAACACCACAAATTAAAAGATCGGTTTTACCTCAAGAATATATAAATATCGAACAAAACAATTATATTAAAAAATACATATAAGACATCCGAAATCATGCCAGGAAGGAAAGTAGTCAGATGTATATGACAGTTTCTTTGTTGTTGATTTCTGTCCAAATATGGTTAAAACGAGAAACACTAAACAAAATTCTTTTTTGAGCTTTTTTCGTACCCTACCACGTTTAGATAAATAAAACATGTAAAGGAATTATGGTTTGATTGTTATCCAAAATAACTCAGAATTTTAGATATTGATGGTTTTTGAATGTTGAAAGACAATTTTGGATTTGATTTACAGATTGTTTCCCTTGATAATTGGAATAAGTTAATTTCCGGAAAAAGTAATATTTTCTCAAATTGTGCATGAATATGTTAAAAATTAAATACAAAGAGTTCATTCTATCCTAGATAGACCCTAATGAACCCTGCTTGTATATGAATGTTTTCACCACCCCTGTTTTACTATTGATACACACGGATCCGCCTGATTGACTTTATTAAGGAGTTAGAATGAGATATGTAACTGTTGGATTTTAAGAAATGAGAAATGTGCTTAATAGAGGCAATACGCCACTCGTTTAACACATTTTTAGGTGCTCACTCGGTGAAATGTGCTACCAATTCACACTCTAAGAAACAATTATCCTCTTCATTGTCCATCTATTCCATTTACGTAATTTGCAGACGATATGTTAAACAACTGATTACAAACAATTCCTTACGGGCTATGCGATTCCCGTGGGATGGAAAAGATTAGCATATATTTCCCTTTTTTCCTGACGAATTCCTTGAGAAAAAAAGAGTATTTTGAAATCGCCAAAGTACCAGGATAGCCAAAATGGTTAATATAGACCACATCATTAGAGCATCTTAAATCATTCGATATGTTCTTAAAAACAGGTGCGATAACAACTTAATTACTTGTGCTTGCGGTGGGTGTGTAAGCTTATCTATACACGTACTCGGGCCTTGCCCATTCGGCGAGTGCTCCGATAAGATATCAGTCATAGTGCAGAGATAGAATGTAACCCTAGAGCTACCATTCAGGCTGGTTCTTTAACTATCAATTTATTCTATAGTACTGTCACACGGGAACCCATTTAACGTCCCTCCCGAAAGACGATTAGTATTTGTTAGTGGAGCGGCGGGAAATCGACCTGCAACCCCTGGATTGACAGTCAAGTGTATTATCACTAGACCACGGATCCGCCACTTGTGCTTGCTATGGCTATTGGGGCATTAGCCAGCGATATGTGTGGTTGATTCTCACAAGGTAGGGACTGACAGTCTATATATAAATATTGACTCATTGGACACTTAATCAAATGCCCCTAATACTTTTGCAAATGTTTCTTGAAATAATGGTTTATTATATGAAACCAGGGTTGGCTAACCATGATATCATTCTGTCTGTACACTATGCTCCTAAAACCTAAAATAGCTAACAATCTTATCGGAGCACTCGCCGAATGGGCGAGTATAAATAAGCTTACACACCCACTCACACGTGTTTGCTGTGTGTTTCTCATTTAGTATATCTTAGGCCTTAACCTTGTGACTCTTAACTGGGACTTTTTAAAAGTTCTGGCAACATACACCAAAATAAAATAACAAGTCCATACAACCGCTAGCTCAATAAATTAGAAATTCAAAATGCAACAGTCTGCAGTTTTCTTCTGATAAATTGGCTTCAACTATATCCCAGAGTGTCATAATTGGAAACTTGTTCAATACAGTTGTCTATTAAGGTTAGACCAAATGTTGGATAGCAATGCTAAGAATTGAATACGCTTTCACTACCAAGATTGAAATTCTGCCCTCTGTTATAAAGCGAAATTAAAATAAACTCACCGTTTTAGTTCTGGGCAAAGCAAATTACAAATTAATGCACATCTTCTTGACACAGAGAGTTAAAATTATTGGCATAAAAGGATTTGAAATATAATCAGATTTTGATTAGGTTAAGCGGTGTTAGTGGATAGTTTGCATACGATAATGTAGACCACTAAAATGTTAAATATTGTAAGTATGCACTTACACTGTTTTCAATGCTCTAATCCAATTTACTATTTGTAATTGTATGCATGAATATGATAACGAAAGGCCTTTGTAAGTACTTGTTCCAATATGTGTTCATTTTACCCTATATGTTTTTTATTTCCAGGTCACAAGCTCATGGAATATTTTGTTAAGTATGTATGTTATTCATGTTGGAAAATAGCTCATTGAGCTTATGTGTCTTGTTAACACATACCCGACGTTAAATAAAGATTATTGTATCTTGTATCTCGACCGAGTCGCATCAAACCATTTATTTTTAAGTACACACTAAAAACCATTAACTATTACATAGTGATGTATATTTGTCAGCTACTAAATATTTTTGGTGCCAAGTGGTTCTTGCATATTGACAGACCTTTACTTTCAATATTCAGCAACAAAACTCACTGGCAAAAAACGAACTTGGTACTTTTGCCACTATAAGATGACACGCGTGAAACCCTTTTCGTACTTTTGAAAAAATAAACCCATGTCGATAGTTCATGCAACATTTTCAAAATAAAACTGCCAGACAAGATACGAAACCAAATAAAGCATACTATTAAGATAATTACTAGGATGACATCTGATGCAATTCGTTGACCAGTGACAAAAAATATTTCCTTATCTACGGTTCATAAGGGATTAATTTGTCGCATAAAGGAGCTGATTGTTTCTTGTAGCAGGCATCATATCTAGGCTCTCATGCTGTCATCAGCATTAAAATTGTATCGTTACAGAAACTACATTATTCTCACTTTCCACAACGACATTTATTCATGTTCAAAATCGTAAAAACTTGTTCATGTTTCCCGAGGGCATTTTGTTTACTGACGTCCTATGACTCGTAGTTATTTAATATCACTGTTGACGATAAAGAGTTCCTCTAAAAATCGAATTTTTGACAAGTTTTATATTCATTTTAAGAAAAAATCCTGCATACCTACATAACCATCTGATGTGCACAAAAAACTCCATGAGTGAAAATCAAGATGTTTAAATTCATTTTTTGTTATTTATGTTTAAAGTGTGTGGTTTAATTTTGTTTAACGTTATGGTCATACAAACTGTTTGTAAATGTCATGGCATGATCGTCAAGTTTGAGCAACCTGAAAAGTACTGGCTTAGATTCCAGATGATACAATTGCAAGAAAAGAACAAAATTGTGAAAAGTCAGTTTCATTAATGTGTCGATCCACGGGTTATAACTGTTAAATGATGAAATTGAGTTTAAATTCACTTGTATATGGGAGGAGTTAAAGCCACGATTATTCAATGTTTCAAAATCTTGAAATGCTAAATTATATTCTAAACAGTAGGATGTATTACGCTGGCTTGATATGTTTCTCCGTATTGTCGTCCTTTCAATCCTGCCAATTTTGAAAATCGGTTGCTTTACGCTGCTTTACGCTGAATGCTGTGTCAACAAACATTTAAGTGTTAAAGGCTGTTAACAGCTTTATTACTATTTTCAGAAGAAAAGCAACAGTAATTACGAGTAAAGTTCTAAGCTAAGACGAATAATTTGTGAAGTGGAACACGGAGTGTCGGTAGCATTGCTGTTAATTAAGAAGGTGTGCAACTACGATGTATTGATCTTGACTTAAAGGAATTGTTGGAATAATGAATAGTTGTACTAACAGGGTCATGGTAAGACCAGACTTCTGACCAGATTTAATGGAATGGCCGATAACTACCCTTAACATGCTTCTTTGGGTTGATAGTAACAATGAGGCTGCCAAGTTGGGTCGCAACTGGCATTATCATGCTTTTAAGTTTGATGGATTTGGAGCACATTTCGCTTAATGTTCTTTAATGTTTCCATTGTCAGAGTAACCATATATTCAACTTACAAATGACAGTATGAGTTGTATTGTTATCCGCTTTCTGCATAGGTCATCTACATGAGAATGAATTACAAATTGATGACAAGCTTCGTGATAGCTTATTTATTAGCTATATTACAAAATAGAATGACTAATTGATCTAAACGTTTTTGTTTTTTTTAAAGTAGTAAAATATGTATTCAAAAATAATATTGAGCCGTTTCCTAAAATAGTAACTCTTGCTTAGTGTCAAGAAATCTTGCTGGTGGCATTTTGACATTTATTACATACATCTCTATCAATGTCTCTTTAATAAATAAATAATCCCTAAGTATTGCCATAACTATCAGCAAAATACACTTCTATGCAAATCATTTCTGTGGACAAAATTGCAGTAGCCTTGATGACTTCGAGATAGGATATATGGCATTAAGGTCAAACCATAAGCAGCATGATACGTATTTATAGTTTATTAAGGATCATGGTCTCATACGCCAACTCAGAAATTCTAAACAATACGTAGCGAGAAGGTATTACTGATAAAGACTTTACTAACATTGCTTCATAGATAGAATAACGTCTACTGGCACGTTTCTTTATCATGTTATTCTACAGTATGATCATTATAACACTTGTAACCAGGCAAATATTAAAATGCAATCTTACTCCCAAATAGGAATTACAATTAAAACAATGCTTTTCATTTACCGAAAAGGATTATTAAATATTGAAAACAATGGTTCTTATGAAGGATACTGTGTTTAATTTGAAAGAAAAGTGCAGAAAACAAGATATTTCTCCCTAATAAGACGATAGTTGATCACTGTAAATCTTTTAGGACCCAACAGTCATTTAATATTTGTGCGGTTTAGCTATTACATACACGGTTTCAATATTGTTGTCAGTAATATACATTTTTCATAAATGCATTATATGGCAAGTGTTAAAGGTTTATCACTCAACATTTATGTGTGTTATACATGTGTATGTATTGATTTTAAAAAAAGATATCACTTTAATTAGCCACACCCAAACTTTAAATGATGTTTAAGTGTTCCTCTTCATTTTTTCTTGATATATAACACTGGGATAAACATGATAAGGTTGATAAATGAGATGGGTGTTCTTTTTTTCCAGGTCGTTACAAAAACATGTTGATTAATTTCGATTTTTACATGCATATTAATGATCAGTCAAGTGTTGATTTCACTTTGCCTATTGGTCCTCTCTCAGTCGTATTTGTTCGTGCTCAAACTAATTAAATGTGGCATTGTCCTAATGGTATAATGATTCCATTTTTTGTCCTTATCATCTCAGGAACACAGTTCCATTTCATCAGCCAAACACTTTAAAGAGTTGCGTTACATCGCCGGAAGTCAGTATTTTCTTGATGAGCAAAAATAGAATAAGACTTTTCTCTGGTAGGATATTGTGAATGTCCTATTGGAATACAATCGATACGTATCGATCTAACTTAGTGCTGTTGTTTGTTTTCTATGATAGTTTTATATTTAATTTATAATAAGCTGACACAACTCTTGCAGAATAACCGTGTCGTACGTTCTAGCTCGTCTGAAAGTATATTTTAAACCTATAATAAAATCTGATATTTATCAGGTTTTGATTTATCAGTTTATATGTTATTTTTGCGCTATTCTTCATTGTTTTGAAGTTGATGGGAAATTAATCTAAAAGTTTTTGTGTTTTAAAGAAGTAAAATATGTATTCAAAATTACTAGAGTCAAGAAATCTTGACGTTGCAATTGTATCAAAATCTCTTTAATTATAAAATAAACAGTCCATAAGCAGTGTCAATTTTTGGCATGAACATAGTCATTACTACTAGCTTAATAAATTTCTATGCACTTCTATGCACATCATTAGTGAGATCAAAGCGGTGAAATTGTGTGAGTATCGTATCTGGGATCTGAAATAAGAAGTAATATGGTACGAAACAAGAAGCATCTGGGATTATGTTCTCAGACGCCGGGTCAGATATCCCGAAATTACGCTGTGAGCAGGCAATTGTAACTTTTACTATCTATACATAAAAGTACAAAGTTTGCTGGCACGTTTCTTTGGCATATTCATCTACGTCATAATCATAATGACACTGGTCGGCATTTACCATCCACCTACACTACAAACTTTAAATGATTTAATGTTTTAGGTCTTGTTTTTTACAATTCTTATCAGAGCTTGTCGTGCAAACATGTGATTTTGTGTTCATCTTTTTAAGATTATTTCAAAATGCATCATTTTAATTGATTTCGATTTTCAATTGTTTTCGATGTCCAGGCATAAGTGATTTCGATGTTCAATTGTTTTCGATGTCCAGGCATTAATATTGATGATCAGCCATGTTTTCGTTCACTTTGCCTTTTTTGTCCTCTCTCGGTAAAATCGATTTACTACAGATATCATGATCATACGAGTGTAAACACATATCGAGTCATTTGGTTGATCTTTCATCTGTATCAAGTCTGAATCAAAGGCAAGCCGAATTCAAAGTGGAAATGTCAGTTTTTAGACTTAAATGACGAAAATAAAATTGCCAAATATTGTACCAAATTATAAAGTACAGCTATTAATAAAGTTGGGTAAAATACAACACTGCCAGCTGGGTATTCAGCGGCCGTTCTTTGTCACGCGCTCTTGTTTGTTTTGCAAGTGGCGACTGACGCCTAATTCCACAGCGTGGCTTAACGACGGGACGCTTTAGGGGAAGTCTCAAAATAGCAGTTTCAAAAAAGCAGTTTTAGGGGGCGACTCAAATTTATTTATTTTTAATAAATTGTAGCTATTCGTCCTCAAACTAACTGAATATAATATGTTTTTAACACAGCGGTATAAGGTTTTTAATTTTGCCCTTATCATCCCAGGAATACAGTCACATTACAAACGTTGACATCGCCGGAAATAAGTAGCTTCTTGATTGGAAAAAACATAATCTTTCTGTGATAGTATATTAGAACTCTTGAGATATTATCGATGTTTATCGATTTAATGTTCAGTATTTTTTCAATGATTGTTTTATTAGGATCATTAATAACGTCGCTATCATTGCATATTTGTGTTTATATCCAATATTTACACCTCAACTTCCATTCCTTAAATGAACTGCCTTTCGGCAATTGTGTTCATCAATCGATGAACCCAACATCTTCGGATATGTTCGGATCGTAATTCATTGCATAACAATATACATGAAAGCTATTGATCTTGTTATTGGTTGTATTGTTTCTGCAGGTCCCGTAAAATATAGATCAACATTTTTAAAAGTGTTAGTTTATTATATTTTAAATATATTGGTACCAGAAGTGTTTCAATTTTACGTTTTAAAGTGATTTCAAGCGGTTGATCTTTTCCCGCGTTATTGTGACGTCATTTGAAAAAAATGATTGCGGTTATTGTCGGGTCGTTCTATTTACAGAATGGGTAAGAACGGATAACTGAAAGGTTTTCTTAAATGAAATCAAGTATTATTTTTTTAACAATTCTTGAAAGAAATAATGAACTATTGGTGTAAATATAAGGAGTGAATTGCGGGGTTGATGTCATTATCGGGGATATGAACGCACGTGGAGTCCTTCGGACTCCACACACATTGACCAACCCAATTGCGTTCATACCCCGATAATGACATCAACCCCGCAATTCATTCCTTAAGTGAACTAGACACATAGCGTTACAAATGTGCGCGCTATATAGTGCCATTTTCAACCAGTACTAAATTCCAAAATGAATTCGGTTTCACAATCATACGAGTATCACCAGTTCAGAAATCAAGATTTGATCTCGTTCAAATCATGCTAACAGTACAATCAATCCAATAAGGATAAGTAATCTGGGATTTCAAATTAAATCAAGACGAATTTCAAAAGGCTGATTTATTTATATTAAGCAGACCAGACTGTTTTGATGGCGTGCAGGCTTACTTGAATATATGTTATATGGAGTAAATACGGCATAATGTCCATCCATAAGGACATTTTGATAAAATATGGTAATAAATATTGCTGATGAAAACATTCGAGTCGAGTTTGCATATTTGAATTTAACGGAGCTCTATCCTTCTTTTATATACATTTCTGATTTAAAAGATACGTTTTCTAAATTTCATTTCTATGACGGAATGGGGGGGGGAGAGGGCAAACAAGTGCCTGTGTATTGATTGCAGATTTATGATTCGTGTATTATAACATGAAACTATTTTATGTTATCATTATGATGAAATGCAATGAATAAAAATCGAGTTGTAAGTCGTTTGATTATTCAGTTTTAATTATAGCTGAACATAACTTGGTAAAGACTTATTTCCAGTTGCCCTAGAGTAACTTCCGTAATAATACATCGGTTTAATTATAAAGGGGTGTAACTATGAAATTACTGTATCGATCTTTGCTAATTAAAGTCCGGCTGTTTCAACTGACCTAACAAGGAAATGGTATGAATTTGAACCTACAATAATATGGACGATAGCAATAGTAAACGTGCTTCTCTGGATGGAGAGTAATGTCGAATACAGCAACTGATAATATACGGCTTTTAATTTGATTGTTTTTTCACAAAACCTTTGCGTTCTTTGTGGTCCGATCCTATTTTTTATCGAAAATTTCAACCGCAGTATGCTTAAGTTTATCAGTAAGGAGTGATATAAAGTACGTCGTGTGTGAATTTGTATTCGTACCCTCCTATGTTCACACACCATGAAAACACAATAGACTGCGTTAATAATAAATGAACAATAAACGTTAATAAGCCAATTTTGCCAGTCACAAAAACAATGACCAAATTTCAACGAGAAAACTAATGGCATGGTCATCAAAAAGCATTAAACGGTTGATGGATAAAGTGAAAACTGTACTGGGAGCTAAGGAGACCCAAAACCTAAGTTCTGTGTAGTGAGCTATTGGTCATATGGGAAAAATATATAACATTGACAGCATGGAGGTACAGTTTACAATATATTACATAATTATACATGTACCTATTAATGTTGTTTATTTGTTATGGGGTGATTATGTACAAAGTTCCATATGTCTATAAAACAAGACGTGTGTTTTTCTTTAGATAATAAAGTTGCTGTAAAGAGGTGTAACTTAAGGAGCTTCACTTTGCGAGGTTTCTAAGTAAATAGATCCCCATCCTGTTGTCTTTATTTTCAATTTACGTAATTTGCAGACGCTATAGTAAATAATTGATAAGAGAAATACCTAAACGACCAAGCGGTTCCCACGCGATTGTGCAGGCTAAAAAATGTGTTATATATATATTTCTTCTCTCGCAATAGGCCAGACTTGTCAGCGATTTAAACATACACCCTGGTCAGCAACAGCAATTCGAACATACACCCTGGTCAGCAATTCAAACAAACACCCTGGTCAAGCATTCAAACATACACCCTGGTCAACAATTCAAACATATACCCTGATTCACAATTCAAACATACACCCTGGTCAGCAATTCAAATATATGCCCTGGCCAGCAATTGAAATATACACCCTGGTCAACAATTCAAACATACACCCTGGTCAAGCATTCAAACATACACCCGGGTAAGCAATTCAAACATACACCTGGTCAAGAATTCAAACATAAACCCTGGTCAGCAATTCAAACATACACCCTGGTCAGCATTCAAACAGTCAAAATTCAAACATACACCCTGGTCAAAATTCAAACATACACCCTGGTCAAAATTCAAACATACACCCTGGTCAAAATTCAAACATACATCCTGGTCAAAATTCAAACATACACCCTGGTCAAAATTCAAACATACACCCTGGTCAAAATCCAAACATACACCCTGGTCAAAATTCAAACATACACCCTGGTCAAAATTCAAACATACACCCTGGTCAAAATTCAAACATACATCCTGGTCAAAATTCAAACATACACCCTGGTCAAAATTCAAACATACACCCTGGTCAAAATTCAAACATACACCCTGGTCAAAATTCAAAGATACACCCTGTTAAAAGGAACACAATAAGGGCCCAAACGACACTTAACGGGAAACACAAACGTACAAACACCACAAACAAACCACACCCGCAAAAAAATCGCTCTACTGAAAAAAAATCGGAATGCTTGGAAGTTACCAAAAGCGAGATTCATTCAATAAGATTATAAATATGTACACATAATAAATTCCAAATATAAAGATTGAGAATTGTAAGGTTCCGTTTAATAAATAGGAATGATTTGGATCGAGTCAAAGAGCAGAAAAATCTCGAGAAAATATTTAATAATGAAAACTTTTGGATAGGTAATTTTGACAATGGTGTTGTATTCCATGTTTGTATAACTCATGCCAATGGCAATGATTGTCCTGTCCTTTTTAAACACATATTAATACAGCATGAAAATCTTCTTGTCCATAACCATAAACCGCGAGCTAGTATAACCTAGAAGTGATAATGGTGTTTCACAAAACGACATGAACACGCCATTCTGTTCGCCATTTTGCGATTATCGCCAACACACACGCTATGGTTCATACAGCTGCCTGTCATAGACGATGACAGAAATGGAGCCATTCCAGAAAAACTTACTTCTCTTAGAATTAGAAAAACTTATGTATCAATATCAGGAAAACTTGTTTTTGGTGTTTATATATGTGTGTCTATAGTTTGGGTTGTGGTCTTTGGTTTGTATTGTCGTTCGGGTCCTTGCTTTGTGCCCCTAAACATATTTGTTTTTTGTATTCTGGACTACTGGGCTTGCCCCTGTATTTTGCATTGTATTATCTGTTAACATTATGCAGTTGATGACAAGCATCTCAGTTTCTTAAGTAATCCTTACATATAAATCAACCATTCATATTGATCACTTAATTTGCGAAAAACTTGTTCATACTTAGGTTTAAAAAGTGTTCATGCCCATCGGTATTATAAGCTTATTTGTATATGATGACATGTGTCTTTATGATAAGTTTTGTAATCAGCTTTCAGAAGGTTCGCAAGAGAAACATGAAAACAAATTGACGACAGGCTTCATTAATTATAGTGGTTTGGTTTCATTAGTTGAAAACCACGTGCTTGGTAATTTGTGGATCAGATTTAATTGTGTAAGAGGTGTTGAGATTATTTTCAAACAAAATAAGATGTGGAACAAAACAATTATTCAAAAACGCATATTAATACAGCATGAAATTCAGTAACAAACATTGTCGATAAGCCGCGAGCTCAAATATTACCTAGAAATGATAATGGTGTTTCAAAAGGACATGAACACGCCATTATGTTCGCCATTTTGCGATTATCAACCGCACATACGTTATTGTTCATACAGTTGCCGGTCATTAAAGATCACAGAAATCGAGCCATTCCAGAAAACACCACAAATTGAAAGATCTATTTTACCTTGAGATTATATATATATATATTTCTAGCACACCGGATGGGCATTTCTGGTAAATTCAGCCGTGCTGGAAAACTCCATCTGGCATCTCCCCATGCCAGATGAGTCACGCGCTGTGACGTAATACTTTCAATTTCTTTTATTAAACACTTATTGTAACCATAGTTATGAGATTTAAATAGATGAGTTCCATTAACATTAATTTTACAAAAATATTCCTTAAAAACAAAACAAAATAACCCTTAAAAGACGTGATAGCGAAGGAACCTATTGACGTATGCAATGAATACAAATTACTGCGCGTCATGACGTCAGTAAACATCATCGCACGCGCTTTTTGGTGAAATGTACAAAACGTGCTTTCTTATTTTCTTCACATAAAAGTGTAATTTAAGGTATGCTAGAAAAAATATCTGTCATGTGTTCCCGTTCCGGATAGAAAAATCCGACCCTCGGGCACGCTGCGTAGCCGGTAACTCGGCAAGCCTCGTTACCTGGCAACGCAGGTGCCCTCGGGTCGGATTTTTCTATCCGGAACGGGAACACGTGACAGATATTATTAACATGAAACTAAACAAATACATAAAAAAAGATATCCAAAATCATGCTAGGAAGGAGTGTGTGTCGGATAAGTGACAGTAGGCGGACCTTTAAACACCAGCGAGAGTTCAGATTCTTTATGATTAGGCCCCTAGATGAAAATGAAGGTTATATTCTAAAGTATTTTGATGTAAATGTGTTCAGCCTCTGTTGTGTTGTGACTTTGTGAGTTTCTCGTTTAGTGTGTCAGTGTGTGTATATCACGTGCTGAATTACGTCATATATGCTACATCAGAAGGCAACATTTGGCTTAAATGGAGACTTAAATTATAGATAAGTTTTCTTTTACTACACCATTTTAAAAGAAACAAAGGGCAGTCTATGCCACTTAAATAACCAAGCCTTCGTTGTATTCCCGGAGTTTGATAAGGTGATTAATTTCATAAAACACTTCGACAAACCTGTTTCCAATATAATGTTTTCACAGTGCTCAGTCAGACGGCCGTATTGTGAAAACGTTCGTCGAAGTGTTTTACGAAACGACACTCTCAATCAAACTCTGGTAAAAGGCCGAATTAGGGTGGCGTAGACTGCGCTATGTTTCATTTAAAATGATGAATAAATAAGATAGTTATCTTTGATTAAAGCCTTTATTGGAAGCAAAATAGTGTCGACGTAGCATTTGTGACGCATTTTATCACGTGGTATTCACACACACTGTGTGTGTAAGACCTTAACCTTGTTACTCTTAACTGGAACTGGGACTTAAAGTTCTGGCAACATACACCAAAATAAAATAACAAGTCCACACAACCGCTTGCTCAATAAATTAGAAATTCAAAATGCAACAGTCTGCAGTTTTCTTCTGATAAATTGGCTTCAACTATATCCCATAGTGTCATAATTGGAAACTTGTTCAATACAGTTGTCTTTTAATGTTAGACCAAATGTCGGATAGCCGTGGTTAGAATTGAAACGCTTTCACTACCAAGATTGAAATTCTGCCCTCTGAGAATAAAACAAAATGAAAATAAGCTCACCGTATTAGTTCTGGGCAAAGCAAATTACAAATTAATGCACATCTTCTTGGCGCAGAGAGTTAAAATTATTGGCATAAAGGGAATTTGGAATACAATCAGAGTTTAATTAGATTAGGCGGTGTGAGGTAGTTTACATACGATTATGTAGACCACTAAAATGTTAAAGATTGTAAGTATGTACTTACACTGTTTTCAATGCTCTAATCCAATTTACTATTTGTAATTGTATGCATGAATATGATAACGAACAGTTTTTGTACTTGTTCCAATATTTGTTCATTTTACCCTATATGCTTTTATTTCCAGGTCGCAAGGTCATGGGATATTCTTTTGATATGGTATGTATGTTTGTTATTCATGTCGGAAAATAGCATATTGAGCTAATGTTTCTTGTTAACACATACCCGACTTTAAATAAAGATTCTTGTATCTTTTATCTTGACTGAGTCGCATCAAACCATTTATTTTTGTAAGTACATACTAAAAACCATTAACCATTACATAGTGGTGTATATTTGTCAGCTACTTAATATTTTTGGTGCCAAGTGGTTCTTGCATATTGAAAGACGTAAACTTTCGATATTCAGCAACAAAACTCACTGGCAAAACACGAACTTGATACTTTCGCTAGCATTGGCAATACATAAGATAACACTTGTGTAAGCCTTTTCACACTAATGTTTCAGAAATTAATGTGTAGCACTGACACCTCTACTATAATTAGATACGCTCAATTCATAAAAAAAATATTTTGTTTAAATTTAAGAGATACATTCTATTTAAGTTTCAACTCCACCTACATTTTTTTCTTTTTTTTCTTCTTATGAAAAATAGTTTGCCATTGTTCATTGCACATATATCTTGTAGTAGTGTTGAGGAGAATTCGTAATTCAATTTTATTATTGCATTTTGTTTGTTAACTCTGTATGCCTGTCATCATCATTAAAATCGTAACGTTACACAAACTACATTATTCTCACTCACCATAACGACATTTAATAATGTTCAAAATAGCAGAAACTTTTTCATGTTACTTTAATGCTCCGATGTTCAAAAGAAAACTTTCTGTGATTAGGCAATATGAGTGAAAATCAATATGTATCAATAAAACTGTTACTTTTAAGTGTGATGTTTAATGTAGTATAATGTTATGGTCATACAAAATGTATATGTCAAGTTTGGTTAACCTGAAAAAATCTTTAATGGACTAGACACTAACTTTTCAAACCTGCCAATTTTGTAAATCGGTTGCTTTACACTGAATGCCGCCTCAACAACCATTAAAGAATGTTGTTAATTAACAGTTTTATTACTATTTTCAGAAGGAAACAAACAGTAATTACGAGTTTAGTTCTGAGCTAAGACGATTAATTTGTAAAGAGAAACATGGAGTGCCGGTAGCTTTGCTGTTAATTAAGGTGTGCAACTATTGATCTTGGCTTAAAGGAATGAATAAATGAATAATTGTCCTAACAAGGTCATGGTTAGACCAGGTTTCTGACCAGATGTATTTAATGACATGGTCGATAGCCACCCTTAACATGCTTCTTTGGATTGATAGGTACAATTACGCTGCCAGGTTGGGTCGCAACTGGCATTATCATGCTTTTAAGTGTGACGGATTTGGGTCACATTTCGCTTAATGTTCTTTAATGTTTCCATTGCCATCGTAACCATATATTCACGTAATGACAGTATGACTTGTATTGTAATCCGCTTTCTGTATAGTCTATTTACAGGAGAATGAATTACAAATTGATGACAGGCTTCGTGATAGATTTATTTTCTTTTACATACAAATCTGATTGTTATTATTAAAGGGATTCGCTCATGCTTTTTTGTAAATCGCTCTGTTTTGTATGACGAAATAAAATGTGCCAAATCATTAGGAATGTTACAACTAAGGTGCCAAAAGTTGGAACCCTTCAAGGCTTCAGCAAATGTTAATAATTGCTCAAACATTGTCTTGAATTCGCGTTAATAATGCTAAAGGTTACCTTATTACGGCTTTGATGTTGTACGATTGGTTGATTGGCATTATCTTGTGATGTTATCAATGTATTGTTAAAAATTTAAAATATCCATCCTTGTTTTATAAATCGTGGTGACCGTGAAGGCGTCGGTTTTCTTGACTTAACCGGAGTGGGTTCGCACTCCACTAACACGAAAATACTATAATTGTATTTTTTCTGCAATTCCGATATCATAGTGTAAAATAATTATGAAATTTAAGTGTTTTCAGATGCATTACCGGGAAAATTATTATATATTATATATATTATTATAAACCAAAAACTTCTTTGTTAAAAATGCAAATCATTTGTATATAAAGCAACACAGAAGTTTAGAAATTCAGAAAGTCACGCGATATGCAAATTTCGTAATGACGTTGTTCGCGCTAAATTTAGATTATACTTTTTTAGATTATACTTTCGATTTTGTTGCACTTTGTTATTGCATTTCTTATTTTTCTTGGGGTTAAAAAGTTTAAAAAAAATAAGAGAAGCCATTTGGATATACATACAAAATAATAAGTTTGCATGACTTAAACATAATGGGACTTTAAGGAGTGTGTATGTGCTTGTTTAAACTGTACAAAAAATGATGAGGTCCTTGATATATGGGTTGAAACTTTGAGACGAAGCACAAACAAGCGTGCGTGTCTTGGTAAGGTCTCTAAGAACAAAGATCTGAGGAATTGGATCTGATAGCTTGGTATATCTATTCAATTTACGTAATTTGCAGACGATATGGTAAATAATTGGTTACAAACAATACTTAACGAACCTAGTAGGAGGAAGCAGTCTGTAAGATGTATCTCGTTTGAATTTACATAACTTCTTTTATTTAGCAAGACTGAGGTCTTTAAAAGGGTTAAGATATAATAAAAACGGTATTAATTTATACAGAATGTTAGAAATCCCGAATTTGAATCCGATATAGACATATAAGACATCCTAAATCATGCTAGGAAGGAAAGTTTCCAAATGTATATACGAGTTTGATTGTTGTTGTTTTCCTGTCAAAATATGTTTTAAAACGGGAAATACAGAAACAATAACTTTTTGATTATTTTTTCTGTAATTCACCACGTTAAGATAAATGAAACATGTTAAGCAATAAAATATTGAATGTGGAAAGATTGCTTTGGATTTGATATACCAATTTGTTTCTCTTGGTTGTAAATAAATATGTAAAGAATACTTATACTATAAAAGATATCATGTTATTCTAGATAGGCCCTAACGAACCCTGCTTGTATATGAACATTTTCACCACCCTCATTTTACTATTGATACACACGGATCCGGCTGATTGACTTTTTAAAAGAGTAAGAATGAGATATGAAACAGTTAGAATTTAATAAACGCTTTATGTGTTTAATAAAGGGAATACGCCACTTGTAAAATACATTTTAGGTGCTCACTCGGTGAAATGTGCTACCCTTTTACACTGTAACCAACAATTGTCCTCTTTGCACAATGGGATCTATTCCATTAACGTAAGTTTTAGACGATATGGTAAACAACTGATTACAAACAATTCCTGAAGGGCTATGCAGTTCTCTTGGGATGGAAAAAAATAACATTCCTTTTTTTTCAAGACGGATTCCTTGAGTAAAATAGAATTCTTTAAAACAATATGAATTTACATAGATCAGTATAAGCATTAAATGATTGTTGTTTTCTTAGTCAGGTAGATGACCTGAATAAAAATCTTAGTGATTAAGAAGGGCTCGTTATTAATCATTAAAGTGTTTATTAACGTCATGTCAATCTTATCTAGAATACAACCTTATTGACTAACACATTGTCAACGCAAAATCTAAAGCAGGAAGTGTGTGTCGGATAAGTGATAATAGGCGGGCCTTTAAACACCCGCGAGAGTTCAGATTCTTAATGATGAAGCCCCCGAGCTCAAAATGTAAGTTGAATTCTAAGGTATTTTGATGTAAATGTGTTCTGCCTTTGTTGTGATGTGACGTTGTGGGTTTCTCAATAAGTATATGTTAGGCATTGACGTTGTGGCTCTAAACAAGGACGTTGTTAAAGTTCTTGCAACAAACACCAAAATAAAATAACGAGTCCACACAGCGTCATGCTAAGTATAATAGAAATTTAAAATGCAACAATCTGCAGTTTCCTTCTGATAAATTGGCTTCAACCATTTCCCAGAGTGTCATAATTTGAAACTTGTTCAATACAGTTGTCTGTTAACGTTAGACCAAATGTCGGATAGCCGTGGTTAGAATTGAATGAGCTTTCACTACCAAGATTGAAATTCTGCCCTCCGGTATAAAACGAAATGCAAATAAGCATACCGTATTAGTTCTGGGCAAAGCAAATTACAAATTAGTTCACATCTTCTTCGCGCAGAGAGTTAAAATTATTGTAATGCTTTGAAATACAATCAGATTTTAATCAGTTAAAGCGGTGGATATAAAGTGTTAGTGGGTAGTTTACACAATAGTATGTAGATCACTAAAATACTTAAGATTGTTAGTATGTACTTTTCAAAGTATGTGACTGAGCTGCACCATTTATTTGTTTAAGTACATCCAATCTTTAACCATTACATAGTGGTGTCTTTTTGTCAACTACTATATATTTCTTTAGTGCCCAGTGGTTCTTGCATATAGACAGACGTATACTTAAGATGTTCAGCAACTCACTGGCAAAACACGATCTTGATACTTTTGCCAGCATTGGCAATACATAAGAAAATACTCGTGAAAGTCTTTTTATACTTCATTAAATTCGACAAAATAAACAAATGTCGATAGTTCATGTAGCATATTCAAAATTAAACTGCCAAACAAGACACCAAGCTTAATAAAGCATCCTATTTGGATAATTACTAGGATGACAGCTGATGCAATTCGTTGTCCAGTGACAAATAAATATGATCTTATTTATGGTTCATCAGGGATTAATTTGTTACATAAAGGACCTGATAGTTTCTTGTAGCAAGCACAATCTGGGCTCTTCATGCTGTCATAGTCATTAAATCGTTTCGTTACAGAAAACAACATTACTCTCACTCTCCACAAGGACATTTATTCATGTTCAAAATCGTTCAGAAACTATTTCATGTTTCCCGAGAGCATTTTGTTTACTGACATCATGACGCGTAGTTTTTTTTAATCACAATTGACGTCAAATAGGAATTCCTAAAAAAAATCGCGTTTTTGACCAATTTTATTTTTACATTTCGATTTAAAAGTATTGCCTACTTTAATGCTCCGGTATGCAAGAGAAAACTTGCTCTGATTGGGCTCTGTGAGTGAAAATCAATATGTATCAATTTAACTATTATTATGTATCTTTTAAGTGTGATGTTTAATGTAGTATAATGTTATGATCATACAAAATGTATATGTCAAGTTTGATCAACCTGAAAAGTACTTCTAGAATCTAAACACTAACTTTTCAAACCTGCCAATTTTGTAAATGGGTTGCTTTACACTGAATGCCGTCTCAACAACAATTAAAGGATGTTGTTCATTAACAACTTTATTACTGTTTTCAGAAAGGAACAAGAGTAATTACGAGTAAAGTTCTGATCTAAGACGATTAATATGTGAAGTGAAACACGGAGTGCCGGTAGCTTTGCTCTTAATTAAGGTGTGCAACTATTGATCTTGGCTTAAAGAAATTGTTGGAATAATGAATAGTTGTTCTAACAAGGTCATGGTAAGACCAGGTTTCTGAAGTCTTTAATGGAATGGTCGATGTCTACCCCTAACATGCTTCGTTGAATCGATAGTAACAATAACGCTGCCAAGTTGGGTCGCAACTGGCATTATCATGCTTTTAAGTTTGATGAATTTGGGACAAATTTCGTTTAATGTTCTTTAATGTTTCGATTGGCACAGTAACTATATAATCACGTAATGACAGTATGAGGTTTCTGTAAAGTCTATTTACAGGAGAATGAATTACAAACTGATGACGACAGTTTTGAGCTAAGTTTACATATACAATATATAAATATCAAATATATACGTGATGCTCTTTGTTATCTTTATTTTATTTTACATACAAATCTGATTGTTAGTATTAAAGGGACTCGCTCATGTTTCGCAAACAATTCCATGCAGTTCCCGTGGGATGGAAAGGATTCGCATATATTTTCCTTGTTTGCCTTGAGAAAAAAGAATTAATAAAAATAATATGAATTTACATAAATCATTATAGGCATTAAATGTTTTTTGTATGAGGTTATTTTCTTAGTCAGGTAGACGACCTCAATTAAAATCTGAGTAATTAAGAAGGGCTTGTTATTAATCATTATAAATAACGTCATCTAACTCTTATCAAGATTACAGCCTCATTGACATACACAGGCAGGGAGTGTGTGTCGGATAAGTGACAGTAGGCGGACCTTTAAACACCCGCGAGAGTTCAGATTCTTTATGATTAAGCCCCCAAGCTAAAGATGTAGGTTGTATTCTAAGGTATTTTTATGTAAGTGTGTTCTGCCTTTGTTGTGATGTGACTTTATGAGTTTCTCGTTTAGTATATATCAAATATAAATGCTCTTTGGTATCTTTATTTTCTTTAACATACAAATCTGATTGTCAGTATTAAAGGGACTTGCTCATGTTTTTTTTTGTAAATCGCTCATTTTTGTATGACAAAATAAAATGTTGCAAATCATTAGGAGTGTTAAAACTAAGGTGCTAAAAGTTGGAACCCTTCAAGGCTTCAGCAAATGTTGATATTTGCTCAAACAGTGTCTTTCAATTCGCGTTAATAACGCTAAAGGTTACCTTATTACGGCTTTGATGGTGTGCGATTAGTTAATTGACATTATCTTGTGATGTTATCAATGTATTGTTAAAAATTCAAATTATCCATCCCTGGTGACCTAGTAGTGAATGGGTCGGTTTTCTTGACTTAACCGGAGTGGGTTCGCACTTCACTAACACCAAAACACTAAAATTGTAAAAAAAAAATGCAATTCCGATATCATAGTGTAAAATAATAATAATAATGAAAAGTGTTTTCAGATGCATTACAGGGAAAATTATTAAAAAATGCAAATCATTTGTGTATAAAGCAACACAGAAGTTTAGGAATTCAGAAAGTCACGCGATATGCAAATTTCGTAATGACGTTGTGACGTTGTGCGCGCTAAATTTAGATTATACCTTCGGTTTTGTTGCACTTAGTTATTAAAAAATAAGAGAAGCCATTTGGATATACTGTACGTCAAAAAATAAGTTTGCATTACTTAAACATAATGGGACTTTAAGGAGTGTAATGTTTCTACTGTACAAAAATGATGAGGTCCTTGATATATGGGTTGAAACTTTGAGACGAAGCACAAACCAGCGTGCGTGTCTTGGTAAGGTCTCTAAGAACATAGATCTGAGGAATTGGATCTGATAGCTTGGTCTATCTATTCCATTTACGTAATTTGCAGACGATATGGTAAATAATTGATTACAAACAATACTTAACGAACCTAGTAGGAGGCAGCAGGCTGTAAGATGTATCTCGTTTGAATTTACATAACTTCTTTTATCTCGCAAGACTGAGGTCTTTGAAAGGGTTAAAATGTAATAAAAACGAATTTAAATTGTGAGAATGCTAGAAATTCCGAATTTGAAACCAGTTTAGGTTTGCTGTTAACAAATCAGGCACTTTTTTGGTTAAATATACGAGGTTAAAGGACACAAGCTTGAATAGAATAACTAGGTTCCCATTGTGTTTTTCTGACTTTTTTCTATATTTCCATGTTCTCAAACACTTTTGTAGTTGATATGCTCAGATGCTATGGCGAAAAGACGCAAGCTTTAAAAAAACTCACAACTGCAAACACAGACATTTAGACTTTTAATATGCAACAGTCTCCAGTTGTCTCCAACTCAGGCTTTCAGTGTTATGATTGACCACGGTCCGTTTGGCGCATGCATTTTATATTTATAAGCTTCTTGTCTATTCAACCGAGCATATGGGTCACCTTATCAACAATCGTACGACCGATATTACAAATCTTTATACTTATTTGTACACTGGGCTAATTTTTTAAATTTGAAAGTTAAAATATTAATTCAATTTCTCACACTCGCCCAGTAGTCATCTCAATTTCCTGGTCTTACAATTTTTGTCGTACGCTCGTTTTTAAGATGGCTCAATTATCCGTAGATATGCCTCATTGATTCCATTCAGTCTATTGGTCGGTTATATTTACAGTTCAATCAAGATCTAAGTTGGTTGTTGAAAATCATCATCATCATCATCATCATCATCATCATCATCATCATCATCATATACAACAAAAACAACAAAAACACCATCATGATCAGCATCATTTATCACCATCATAGTAATATATTATCTAATATTTAGTAAGCGGTACAAACAAACCACTTGAATTATATCATGATAAAAGTAATATCATTTTGTAATCATGTTACATAATTGTGCGAATAAAATAATGCGTAACTTTTGAGTTTCAATTTCTCTTGGGATTATGTTTGTAAAGACATGAACAGTTATAAAAACCTGCTTTTATAACTGACTTATAACGTTTGTATTTAGACATTTGAAAGCAACATTATACACGCTCAATAATTAGAAAATTGGTTAAATTCAATCAATGACATCAATAAGTTTAAAATGTAATGCTAGAAATACATCATTATATTTTGGCGTTTTTATAAAATATAGCTATAAATTGTCAATGCGTAAAAAAAATTATGATCATGCAATGCACCTCTACACTTATGTATAAAATAAAAAGTGCAAAAGTAATAAGAACAACATAAATTCCTACCTCAGTGAGTGTAATTTAATATCTCATACAACGTATCTGTCACATGTCAATCCAAGAAATCACAGTACCGACTTGCGGAGGACTCCGCTGAATATCTGTAAAATGTTATTCCACCATTTTTCAACATTTATTGCCTTCACATGTTCGCGGCACGGTCGTTTACCAATAAAGCACTATTGATCGCCATCTTTTCCCATAGTCATTGATCTGTCCAGTTTTGTAAGTGTTCTATGACTTGGGTAGGGAAGGGGGATTTTCTTAGTAAATAAGCATTTTTGGTTGGGTGTTTTTCTTAGAAGAATTTTTTTTTTTTTTAAAGAGTCATTTTTCTAGAAAAATATTCAAGTTAAATCAATTAGAGGAGTATAATTTTGATAAATTAAGGTAACACGGAATTGATATTTCGTTCGTCAGATTAATCGCACCTGTTGTTTTTCTTCAAAAGTAGCATCGGAACAAAATGTATTTTTCTGTAAGCGACCGCTCCCATTTTTGAAAAAAATGTCAATTAGAATATCTAAAACTGAGCAGTTAAATACCATATGCGCCATGTTGTGGGGTAATGGTGCGTCAAACAAACCTCGAAATGTAATAATATGTCTCTGACAATTTCAGGAAGACTTAAGCAGTTTAATAATTGAATAGGTTGTAGGTTACTTAAATGACACTAAGAAGGGAGGATGAAGTTATAACTGTTCATGATTTTCATTGAAGATACTAATTATAGTTAAAAATGGTTTTAGTTTGGCCGCTGCCCTTTAAATTAAAGGGTAAAAATGTATGTCCATGATTGTTCTTTCATCCACTCACTAGGGCATCAGTATATTTCGGTCAAAATCCGTCGAATAAAGCATTAAAATAGTTTGACCTTAATATAGGAACTTAATATAGTTCTTATGTGTGATAACTTCTTAAATGATGACTTTTTTAAATTTGGTTTCCATCTAATATACCATGTTGTTAAGCTTAATACTGGATAAGTATTGTATTGAACGCATATGAGGTTGTTTTTTTTCCATTTATTTGTTTAATTTAGGTTGCAAATGTTCAACACGATTGAGTCCATAGACAAACGTTTTATGGCGTTTTTTGGTGACACGACACGAGTATTCTTCTTCAATTTCTTAAGAAGCTCCACTATTATATTGTCATGATATGCATGTAGTGTCTCCAAAACATATAAAGTATGCATGTTATTTGTATTTATAATAATGCATGTTCATACATGTACGTTCAATATTGGATATTCTTTAAACGTGTTAACGATACGAAAGTACAAATTTAAGGAACTGTATCATACGTTAGACCTTGGACCAAAATTCCTACTCCCTGGTTAGGCCTAATTCCTAAATATAATTAGCATGCATAATTTAATATGTACTGAAATAAAAATAAAAAATTCATATCGTACAGGTAAGTCTTATCCTAAACTTAAAGCAGAGACTTGTTTTAATAGGCTGATTTACTGGTAATGCGAGTTGTAATATATGTTGTTGTTTTTCTTGTTGGAAAAGGGGTGAAATTGGTGAGCACCCGACCTCACCCAGCCCTTCAAATATCAAAGCAAACCTGTTACCCGTCCATAATACATAATTTTTTAGATGTATTTGTATTATTTCCTTTCATCGCCTCCACTCATGTCGGATTTGGTCTTAGTCTTAGGAATATCTGCATTACGTTATACTGTAAACTGGTACCTCTGTAAAATTAACAATTACAGCGAGAATAATTGTAAAGTATGGTACGGATTAACTACGGGAATCACATCATGTCTGTAGGGTATGGGTTTGAATTGAGACGCTTGGAAAATTAAGTAAGGTAAAGCGTCTCTTGACGTTTACAAATGACGGTTTGTTTTCTTTTTTTATCAGTAAAAAAAATAAAGTTGTTTGCATCCTCCATTCACAAAATTGGATACACAGATCACAATAAATCAATAATATTCATACCTTTTAAAAATGTGTTGCATCTTGCTGCTGTGTAATGAATTTCACTTCAAAATTGTTACTAGATTGTCAGTGGGCAAGTCGTTTCATGATTTTTATGATTTTTCAGTTATTCTGCGATTAATCATTGAGAGATATGCACTCAAATAACACTTTTTCATTATATATTTATACTTTTGTTTAATTTTAGCTGTATTCACTCTGTCGTAGACTTAGGTGTGACCACTGTGGAGAATAATACCAACCATGAGACGGAATGCCGGAGCGACAGCGGCGCTTCTCCAGAAAGCGAACAGCCAGCTACGTGGAGAGAAAATAGAAAAACCTGAAGATGAGTTGAATGTAAAAACAACATTTCATTGTTTGTAAAATTTTAGTACTTTCACCAGACTTTAAATGATCTTTTGCGTCTATAGTTTTAATTTTTTTTTAAATTATTTTTTTTGGCAATCCACTACTTGCCTTTATTGTGTGTTAAAAATTACTGTATATGGTCTAGGACTATTTCAATCTCATTAAACTTGTGCCACACATTGATGTGTGAATTATTATTGATAGGTTTAAACAAGATGAAACAAATGTGTAACATCAAGTTAAGCAATACTTTCTAATAAGTACTTTATATAGAGCATGTATGGTTCATTCACTCTGTTAGATCTTCAAATACTTTGTAGGCCTACATCAGCTCATTAACACAGAAGACAGTGAAATCTCAAAAGTCTGTCAACTTTGAAGACCTTGGGGAAAGCATCTCTATAAGCAGTGATATTGAAGAAGTTAAACCCCAGGCAGTTGCATCAGTTGGAAGCAAGTTCTTGAAAAAGAAGCCTGGCCAAGATACAACAGACTCAAGCCCAGCAGGAAATAACAATACAGCTGGCAGCAAGTTTTTGAAGAATCCCCAAACATCTGCTGTGTCTCCAAGTCCAGCGGCTTCAACAGTAAAACCCAGGTATGTACAGAGTGAGACAATTTTTACAGAAGTTTTGATTGACATTTTTAGTGTTTCTATTTTATGAAGAAAAAGGCTAAAGTTGTATTGTTAAAGATATAAAGTTGATGGTAGAGTCATGCAAAATTTCTAACCTTTCAACTATTCAACAAATTCTTATAAGTTATAATTGTTTTGTGCACATTATAGTGCCATCAACATATCAGTACATATGTAAAGCGTATGTCTCATTTCTCTGGCTGTTTTTTGGTGGGTTATTTCTCTCAATTTTCTACGAATAAAATAAAAAGCTATTAAATTTTACAGGTATGGTGGTCAGTCTGCAGCCAGTTCAGGTCAGTCGTTTGGTCGCCCAGGCAGTCAGCAGTCAGGTGGACGGCAGGTGTCAAGCGCCCTGGACAAGGCTTCAGCCTTGACCGGCAAGTTCCAACAGAAATCTGCTGTCAGGAAGTCGTACACTCTGGACTCGGAGAGTGATGAGAGTTATGGCAACTTGAAGCTGTCAGCTGTTGGTGATCAGGTATTGTATAAATTGCCAGGTTGTTACAGTTGTTACATTCACTGATTACTTAACAATATTGAAGATAATCTGATTAGGCCTTCCTATTCTTGCTCATTTCAAAGACATTGGCATACCGGTAGTATTTTTTTTATTTTTCAGTTTTAATTCGACAGGTTTGGGTCATGAAAAATAGGAGCAAGCTCACGCAATAAAATACATTTTTTTTTAAAAAGATGAACAAGCAAATACAAAATAATTTTGATCCTATTTAATTGATAAAACTTATAAATGTATAATGATAATCCTGATTTAATTACATTATGCATCCATTAAGTGTAGATTAAAGGAATAGACAAGCATATTATTAATTTTATGTACCGGTTTCACTCTTTGGATGTCATAACAGAAACATCTTGCTTCATAAGAATGCATTGTTTGGCTTATTTTAAGCGTAAAATAGGAGTGGTTGAATAAAAAATTAAACATTTGTTTGGCATTTTTTGAAAAATAGGTACAGTTAATCTGTTAAATGAATCATCAATTTGGTGTGGCTTTATTATGTAATTTAAAAATTGCCTCTTGAAATATAAAAATGTTGCTAAGAAGAGGACTTTGTGTTAAGTAATTAAATACTTTTTACTCACTCAATACGTGAGTAAACTATTTATTCACTAATCTTAAAATACAAAAACACAAACAGTTTAGGAATTGGCAATGTATTTGGTGAACATGTACACAGGAAAAGACAGTATTAGGATGCTGGAAGATTGGTTATATAGCGTCTTAGCACATCTGGATCGTAACCTAAGTCAATCATGGACACGTCGCCCTTAGAGTCAGCAGCAACTTTAACAGCTAGTATCTTGGTAAAAATCATGAAGCACCTGGAACAAAACTGAATATAAGGTGAATCTGAAATCATAAACGTAACTTATGTTAGGGACTCACAGTGGGAACTCTGTAAATGAAATAAATAAACACATTAATAGAACACATGATACAGCAAAATGAACCTGAAAATAGGGATGGGATGTGCGGGAAATATGATCAAATTTATATCTTCACTTTCAGACATTGTAAAAACCCTTCTAATGTCACCAAATACAAACCTCGAGTGACGAAAACAGAATAGTTTTCCCCATATACCAACAAAAACACAAGGAAATCATGTTACTCGTGTCCCGCCAAACTAATCCACCTGAATACTGAAGTACCACGGGTATTTGAACCAATCTCCTGAAATCAATAATGTATATATTTTTCAAAACGTGAATAATTGTATTTTCAGTTTCAAGATAATTAAACACTTTTCTTAGAAATATTCCGTTGTAACAATTTCCACCTAACATCAGTTTAAAGGCACTATTTCACTCTCAATTCCAGCTGTCAGACTCAGTCACAACTGAGAGTGCGAAGATTGGACGAGATGGTGGGAAGTTCCTGAAGAAAGCCACTCCCTCCCTGGCAGCAGCCACACCCACTCCGGCAAGGGAGACAACTAAACAAAATGAGGCAACAAAACCAACACAGCCAGGTTCGGGCTGGCGGCCAGGACAGAGTGCTACAACACCACAAAAGAAAGGTTATTGTGAACAACTTCGAAATAAATATTCAAACATTATGAAATAATTTCAGATTTTAAACTTGTCCTAAATTTAAGTTTGGAATTTTCTGAATTTGAAGAAATTTAGAATGCGTTTTGTGAAATAATCACTTATGGTTTGTGAAATAATCATTTATGGCTATTCATATTTAAAATTGGAAGAGAAAGGCAAATAATTGATGGCCATTAATTCTTTTAATTTGTTTTCAATATTCTTTTTTTTATGGCGGTCATGTTTATTTGCTATATGCTCTGAATGCATGATATCAGTATTCAAATATTCTGACTATCAATAGATATTGATCTTTCTCCGTCCTCCTTTTATCTCGCACCATGACTTTGAGCTGTTCAGGTCACCTGGTGTCCTACCCTTGGGTCGTTAGTGTTGGAGATGGATGGAATAGATTTCTCCCTACTTAGATGTGAGTGACCTAGCCTGACATTTAGAAATGAGTTGCAGAACTCCCACTTTCAACTTGGGTGACATCAGCGGGCTGTCAAAATCAGAATGCCTGCAAACCGGAAATCCTGAAAATCCCACAACAGCCAATCAGATATCGTACATATCTTAAGTTGAATGCCCCCTCGGCCAAACATCAGACCAAATATGTCACAAGTTGATGGCTAAAATCCAAATCCCTGTATACCTACATTTCTACACTCTGGCTTTCAAAAGATTGTTGACAGTTTTCCTTCCGTTCAGCTTCCCCCTTCCAACTGAAGAGCTCTATGAAGTACTCAACCGATGTTATTCTTACCTCCGAAGAGGAGAGCCTGGCAGAGTTTGTGGGTGGTCTCCCTTCCTCCTCTGACAGCATGGATAAACCAAAGCAACAGGTTTAGTTTTATGTTTTATAACTGAAAAAAATGCCCTATATCAATCGATATATATCTATAAACAGTAATAAGAGGATGTGACTTACAATAAACAAAACTAAAAAATTGTTGTATAAACTATTTTTAATCTTACAACTATTTCATGGTATTACAAAATGCATGGATAATCCAGTTTCTCCATCTTGATTTTAAATTGTTCATAAAATGTCAGATTTATTTACAAGCATATCACTGTTGACTTTCTGGCCATGTTAACTGTGCATCATGGTATATGTGTAAGCTGTAAATCACTTAATGTGTTCATATCTTATTCCAGCACAAACGTCGTCCAGCTCGGCACACCCCCTCCCCACCACTGAAAGTTGGACGTGGCCACCGAAGCCCCTCCCCTACTGGTCAACCAAAGCCCTCAGCTAAGACCCCAAGCAAGCATCGCTCCCCCTCACCCCAGAGTAAGCCTCCCATGATTCGCCGTACCCCCTCCCCGAGCCCCAGGGCAGGGGACAGGAACTCCCCAGGGTTAAGGAGAAGGTCCCCCTCCCCAAGAGTGTTGAGGTCATATTCAGATGATTCCAATGTAGCAGACTCAATCATTGACGAAGTGGCGGAGGAGTTTGACTTCGGAATGAATGGTATGGTATAATAAACAGCTATAGACTGGTGAAAAAGAGTATATTTAATTGATAGCATATATCAGCAAAACTAAATATACACCTCTTCACCAGTCTATAATATATATTATTTAGGGATTTTTTGACAAATAGTTACGTTTTAGTATTTTAAATAACATGATTTGTTAACAGGTCTGCTCATAATTCTACAGAGGCTACCATTTTGGAGAACTGGCTCTAAACATATCAGATTTGAGCAAGCGCATCAAGTACATGTCAGATATAAATCATTCTATTCTGTTGTTTATCTAACTACATGTACATGTATTGCTATATTGCTCATAATCCTATCAGACTCCATGCAATCTCCAAGAAAACATGTTGGTAAGATCACTGCACTCGGGTGGGAGTTTATAGCTGTCAAACACGACAACCCTTGCTGATCAGATATGGTTCTAATGTTTACATAGCCTCAGCCTGTCCTTTTTTTACTAGCCGAGATATAGTCATAATCATTTATTACCTTCGAAGAAAATAGTGTACAATATTTTATAATTATGTTTCAAGCGATAACGGTATTGTAATGATACTTTATAGGGTGTTTTTGTTAACAGTATTGCAGTTTAAAATGTGTTCGTGTTAAATTTAAATAAAATATAGTAAGAAAATTTTCCTGTATCTAAAAAGTTATTAATTTCAACAGAGTATCAAACTTCAATTGTATAGCTGATCAGCCAGGGTCTGTCTACCAAAACAATTATTTTCTTTAAGTAGTTGACACGTAAGATTCAAACATCATGGTAGATTATATTAAGTTCGTGTGAAATGACTTAATTTGAGTTCACTGTTTTATTTAACATCTCTTTTTTTCGAAGAAAAAAGTCGAAATATTGTGGTAGCCTTAATTCTTGTGCCTAGTGGTCAGAAATTGGCTCAGGGAGAGCAATATTTGTTAAGCATATATAGAGCTGTTTTTTCTACCTTCTTTACCCTGTGCGTAGGAGAGTAGTGTGGTTTTCTGCAGCATGCAAAAACTATTTAATTTTAAGCCATTTCTTAAAAACATTCCAGATATTTTAATGAAATTTGGTACACATGTTGCCAGAAATAATACACATATGTATAGCAAGGGCCATAACTCAGATTTAAAGCTGCAATCTCACAGATTGACCGTTTTGACAACTTCTTTATTTTTTGTCTTGGAATGAGTCAAAATTTGGTGTAGATATCTGGAGACAAGTGATACAAGACTGCTGACAAAATATCAGATCGCAGTTACTCATATTCACGTTTGAAAATTGCTATTTTATTGCTAAAAGCGTTACTTATGCTTTGTGAAAAATGAGTTTGTCGGAATAAAACAACAATGTTAGAATGTACATGTAAATACATGAGAAACTGCGATCTGATCCTTTGTCAGCAGTCTTATATCACTGTATCACTATATCATCTCAGACATTTACAGAAAAATTGGCTCATTTTAAGACAAAAAATAAAAAAAAGTTGTCAAAACTGTTAATCTGTGAGAGTGCAGCTTTCAATTAGAGTTTTTTCCCTCATGTTAGACTGAGAAAAAACAGGCAAGCATTGACATTCGTTATGCAGAATTCTAGTTTCAAATGATATTTTGAAAGAAAGAAAAATAAAGAACTACTAAAATAGTATGATATCAGTAAACTATAAGAGGCACTACCTTATTTTGGTATGTTAAAGGTTTTGTAGCTGACACCATATGTTTTGTTTTTTGTGCTCTTTCTTATAAATTGATTTGATAATACTTTAATATATCACATTCTTGGTGATATTTTACATTTAACAGAGAATAGTATCTCCGTAATTTCACGTGAAAAGCAAATTTATATAATGATGAACATCCCATTTTTCTTGTGAAAAAAATTGTGTTTTTCTCGTGATTAAGGCAGTACCAGGTAGTCAAGATATTATTATAAAACTTTTTTCCATTCACAGTGATAATGGACCTTGATGATTTGGGACCTACAGTCGAGGAAGACCTCCCACCAAGACCCGAGACCCCGCTCTCCCGCAGTGACTCGCCTGTACGCTCTACTGCAAGAAAATCATCCAGATCAGGGGCCAAATCACCGAGTCAAGGAAAGAAAAAAGATAAAGGGAAGAAATCTGTTGAAAAAGATACTTCCCCGTTTAAGGCTAGTGGGAAAAAGGACAAATCACCATTTAGAGCGAATGAACCTAGCCAATCACCGTTTAAAGCAAATGACAGAGATTCCCCATTTAAAGCGAATATGGAAAATAAATCTCCTTTCCGTGCGGCTGAAAATGCGAGTCCCTTCAGGGCAAGGTCAGATGATTCACCATTTAGAGCGAGTAACGAAGGGTCAGTGTTTAAATCTTCGCATGTAGAGAATTCTCCTTTTAAATCAGGCAAAAGTTTGAAGAAAGGAAAAGATAGAAGTGAAAAGTCAGAAAGGTCTGATGGTAGGTCGAAAAAGAAGGGGAAAAAGTCGGAAAAGTCTGGTAAAAAGAAAGACAGTGGTAAAGATGATGACTTTTTCGGTACATTTAATCTTCAGACCGTTGATGACTTGCTTGGTCATCAGTCAGGAAAAGACAGTGAATATGATGACTATGTTAAAAGTGAAATTGAAGAAGTGCCGAGTGAAATTTCTGAAATACACACTGAGCATACTAAAACTAACATCAGATATGATGACAGTGCAACTGAAATACCGTCAGAAATCGAAGATGTTCGACCAACTGTGGCAACATACACTGATGATTTTGACAGTGTCTCTGAACGGATAGGTTACAGCAGTGATAGGCGTTACTCTTCGGCGTCGGAAGTGAAAACTCGATACAGTGGGGAGGATTCGGTGGCCAGTTATACGGAGTACAGTACGGAATCAGATACCGAGACCTACACAGAGACAAGGTCAAAATCAGAGCAGTCAGAATATGATTCATATTCTGAGGACTTTACTAAAAGGTTAGCTTCATTTAAAACTTGTAGGCTAAATATAAGACTGATCTTTTATCTGTCTTACACATGTTTTGTAAAAAACGTCTACCGGGTACTATTGGCATCAAATATTGCTGATGTCAAAGAAACCAATGTACATGCTATAAGTTTTAAAGGTGAGTCAATAAGATTGTTCATATTTGATTGTCAGAATACTTGAGGAATACAAAAAATAAATGAGTAGAGATTAAACCTTTTCGCAAATATTTTTTATTTTAATCAGATTTTAGTGGGTAATTCTTAATCAAAGCAACAGAACTGCAAACTTGTTTAAAATACAGGAAATTTCACCACTTTGATAGCGTTAGCTTAAATTGAAAAAATAATAGCTGGCATGAGTGGACATCCCTTCAAACCCTCCACTCCCTACATGCCTTATGAAATTTCAGACAGAAACCCCAAGGCCCTGATTCCTCAAAAAAAATTAAGCCTAACAGACTTAAGTGGCTTATTCTATTCAGTGAAATTTCTATCTTTTACCTGATTTTGATAAATAAAGCTTTATGTTCTTTATGATTATCAGACAGATAACTTTAATAAACAGTCATAAAAAATTCAAAAAAAGTAAATATTTCACGAATTGAAGAAGAACAAAAATAGTGAGCTAAGCTTAATCCTGGTATAACAGACTTAAAAGCGGATGGTTAACAGTAGGTATAGATGAATATGTCAAAACATGATCAATTGATAGTAAAACTTGCATTTCATATATATATATATATATATACATGTTCCTTTAGCATTAAACTACACTATCATTGATCAAGCTAACATTTTCTAACTTATGTGGTTGTTTTTTTAAGCCTGGTGCCCTCGAACACCACACGATCTGACGTCACCCCCAGACCACCTCATGGGATGGCCACAGAGGGAGTCCAGACCTCTCTAGAGGGGCTATTGTTCTCTTGGAACCCGCAAGGGACTGGGCTGTCATTTCCAGGTGCGCCCTATGGGCTTGGCTTCGTAGACCCCACACCCATAGCAGCACACATGGTCTCAGCCGATGCACTTGAAGGTGAGTGGATTTAGCAAAGATTTAAAGTTTAGTAAAGGTTTAAAGTAAGTTTTAAAAGATTAAAAGGCATAAGGCTGTTTGATTTTTATTATAAAAAAATCAGAAAAAAATAACATTTTGTTTAAAAGTATGTTGAAATATACCCAAATGTATACATAATAATTTATGAACATAGATACGTGTTTAAAATCACAAGGCTTTGTGATTTTAGTTATAAAAATAAATCAGAAAAAAAAAACATTTTGTTTAAAAGTATGTTGAAATATAACTTAATGTATGGTAATAATTTATGAACTTTTCTGTTACCAAAATTTGTCCAGCAAAGTCAAATCGGTCTAGACCAGCAAATTGTTGATTTTCAGAAGCTGTGGTTAAAGTATTTGAAATCCTTCTGTTACAGCCATGACGTCATATAGCCCAGCCATGTTAGCCCTCCATGACATGTTAAAGTCACAGCTGGACCTAACGAGGGAATTTATTGCCATGCAGAAACACATACAAACCCAGACGACAGAAAAAATCCAGCCTCGGTACCAGTATACTACACTCGAAGATACTAAAAAGGTAGAAATATTTTTTAAACAATTGTGAAACAAGTTATTACAACATTTTATTAATCATTCTTGCTGGCACTATGTAATGTGAGAGTGTGGTCTTGTGTTGTGGGGGAAACTGGAGTACCCGGAGGTAACCCACTTGTCCTGCTTGGAAACCACAAACCAAACTTTCATGCGCCCAGGTCGGGAATAGAACCCAATCGCCTAGGTGAGAAGCGAGTGCGCTAACAAATGCGCTAACTGGACAACGAGGTAGAAATACATAGACTAATTGTGATTGAATTTTGTTTTTATAATTTATAAGAAATAATATATACATTTACATGATGTCCATGATTTTAAATCTTAGATCTATTGAATGACAATGCCATAAAAAATTATTATTCAGTTTTGAATTGAAAATGCATACATACTTGTCACAGGGCTAATTGTTCAAAACTTTGTTAAAGTTGACATCATTGTTAACGTCATTGATGTTAACTTTAATTTTTTTACTGTTCTGGAAGTTAATGGATACACTTGTGATCTGAAGTATTTCTAACAAAACTTTAGACAACTATTTCTGACAGCTGTACCTGTTTTATTTAATTAATGAGCTTATCATGAAATTATTCACATATAAAAGTTAACAATAGTCTTGTTACAGGTATTCACGTTGTTAACTTAAACAAAGTTCCGAACATTCGACCATTGTGTACGATACTCAAAACTATTTATAAAACGTAATTTGTTGTGTTCTGATTATTTTTGTCACTTTAAATAAAGTAGTTGTTATGTTTTCATAGTGAAGTTTCATGTTTGCCTGTCAAAAATAAGTACAGTTGTACCGGGATCCAAGATTGTGATTGAAATACTGGTAGTCACCAATATTTAGGCTTGTTATAGTGGTTTAAATTGAGACCTTCCATGTGTGTATACCACGTGATAAATAATGTCATAAATGCTAAATCGGATGGCAACATTGTGCTTTGAATGATGACTTCAAACAAAGATAACTTTTCTTTTTCTTCACCATTTAAATCAAACAAAGGGTCTATGCTGCTCAGAGAGCCCTGCATTCGTTTTATTACCGAAGTTTGATTAGGTGATTAGTTTCCTCAAACACTTTGAGAAACCTGTTTACAAAATAACTGGCGGTTTTGTGAAAAGGTTTCTTGAAGCATTTTAAGATAACTAAACATTCAATCAAACTCTAGTAAAAGAATGAAGGCGGGGCTGAATAAATAGTAGTTATTTTTGTTTAAAGTCTTCATTTGAAGCAAAATATTGCTTTCCGCATGGTAGACGTAATTTATCATTTGTATTTTTTTCATTTGTTCTTGGAAGCCAAAAGGTTGATGTATTTTGAAAGTTGTGGTGTCTTTCCATCTGCAATATGATTTTGTTTTTACCTTGGTTTAAACACAAAAGCTGTTTACAAAATTCCCATGAAACTTTGTATGCATGTTGCCAGTGACACGACTCAAATGAGTAAAAAGGCCCTTAACTCTTGCTTTAATTATTGAGGTGTGATGCCACTATTTGACGAATAAAACAACAACAGTGAGCGTTTGCATCTGCTTACAGATCACTACGTGACTTGCTTTTAGTTTAAACTTTAAACATTATATATTATACAACAATTGTGAAGTAAGTCATGATTTATACTAAGACACTGTCATTGGCTCAATGTTGCGCAAGAGTGTGGTCTAAAATGTATTGTTGGGGAAACTGGAGTGCCCGTAAAAAACCCACTTGTCTGGCTTGGTGTCCACTAGCCAAACTCAGGCTGGGAATCGAGCCCGGGTGGCCTTGTTGAGAAGCAAGCGGGCTAACAGAACCACTTGCTGTTTTATATTATTCTGTTACACTTGAACTTTCTAGTCAATTCCAAGTCCTTTGTTTCATTTCAGTATATCAAACAGCACAAGAAAAAGAAGCTTTCCTTTAAAGAAGCCCTCAGACTTGTGGATATGGACACAGCACGGCAAGGCAAGCGATCCTGATGTCTCTCAAAGTCATTGAAATGGATTCAAATTTTGATTTATTTTGTTATAGGCTAGGATGATGAAGTAGCATTCACACTCCTATAATGGACATTCTTGCATACCGGACGTGTGTTTCCGGTCATGTGACCGGTGCTGGAAAAACTCATCTTACACCCCCCATGTAAGATGAGTCACGCAACAACGCGCCACTTCTTATTTCTTTTATTGTGTATTTTATGAAAAGTATATTATGCAATTTCAATAAAGCGGGATCAAAAATATAAGTATACAATACTTTTAATTAAAATTGAAAATAAATACTCATAAAAGCGTGATTTTAAAGGAACTATTTGACGGTGATAGTGATTTAAAATTACTGCGCTTTATGACGTCAGTACACAACATCGCACGCGCTTTTTAGTGAAATGTACAAAAGTGCGTTTTCTACGTCAATTTTTCCACAAATTCATAATTTTAGGTATGCAAGAAAAAATATCAATCATGTTTTTCCGGTCCGGATAAAAAAAAATCCGACCCTTGGGCATGCTGCATGACCAGTAAATTGGCAAGCCTCGTTACCGGCTTACGCGCGTGCCCTCGGGTTGGATTTTTCTATCCGTAACGGAAACACATGATAGATACTTATATACCTGTATGGAAAAAGCTGTCTAGTTATATTCAATTCTGTCAGCTTTAGACTCGCAGCTTATGCAATCTGTCTGGTGTAAGAGTCCTGGTGTAATGGTATTATATCACCTTGATTTTACTTGAAAGGTTTGTTTTTCCTGTGTTTGCTGTGTGTTTTTTAAAGGCGCACAATATAGGCTGATGCCCAAAACATTTTTTTCAAATTTTAATGCATTAGTGTGTTCTACTGATTTGACTTTTATGTTGAAAACAAAAAAATGCATATGATTAAGGTACAGTTATAAAATATATTAGCAATGTCTTGGTTCTTTTTTTACTGGGGATTTGTGTCAAGTAGCTATTACTTCAAAAAAACACATTTATAAGGCTAAAGTTATTTATCTGTAGTTAAATCGTCTGCTTTTTTGTTTTGAAGGCAAGAATGTGAGTGTCAGGCTGTTGTATACAAAAGCTTTGAACAGTGATGATTTTGGTACTGTTTACCATAGGCAGTAAGTTGCAGGTTGTGTGGTGAAAATGTTTGCGTCAATGCTCTGTTTGCAAAAATAATATATTGTTTCATGATAATCCACTTTGTCAATATCATATCTTGTTTACGGTATTATGGCCTGCTATACGTGTATGATGACCAAATAAAAAAACTGTGATATTTCTAGTAGAATAGAAATTGTTTTTGATATCTTTGATGTCATAACATGTATTTTTTACACAGACACTCTAGTTTTTATAACAAGTACGGTAGTCCATTGAAATAGAAAAATAAAGAAAACATATATATGTTTTGCACTCATTATTCTTCAAGATAATGATCTACTGTTATTATGTCATATTCCTTGATTAACATCAACATGACCCGTAGCTGTCCTATTTCAAGGTTACAGCTGCAAGGGGTTCCTACCCTCTAAGTTTCATGAGCCTATGACCTACCGTTCCATAGATATGCTGCAAGGGGTTCCTACCCTCTAAGTTTCATGAGCCTATGACCTACCGTTCCATAGATATATGGTCAGTATTTTCATTATGGTAATGGAGGTGACCTTGACTTTAGGCTAAGTTTTGCTGCAAGGGGTTCCTACCCTCTAAGTTTCATGAGCCTATGACCTACCGTTCCATAGATATATGGTCAGTATTTTCATTATGGTAATGGAGGTGACCTTGACTTTAGGCTAAGTTTCTCAATTTAAATATATAGATCTGCTAATGATTGACAACATAAATACATGTGCTAAGTTTCCTTTCCATTTTACAATGCAATTATGTTAATTCAAATAATGGTGGCCGTAATCTGTCTCTGTCAACACCAAATTCAATTAGACACTTAACGGTTATTTTAGTAATCAAAAACCTGATGTCTTTCCCTCTGCACATCATCTCAATATGGTGAACATTTGTGGCAAGTTATTTCAAATCCACCAATAGGCTCAAGAGATATGAAGCGGGCACTAAATGAAGTCATTTAAAAATTAACCTTTGACCTCTAAGTGCGACCTTGATCTTGAGCAGAGGTGGTTTTAACATGTGCTCGGCGCATCTCATTTTTAGAGACTGAGCTATTTCAAAAACCTTTGTGGTTTAAGAGATATGGAGTGGACACGGTATGTGGCGGACAGACAAATCGATAAAAGCAAAGTCTCCCCATTTATAAGGGAGACATAACAAACAAATTGGTAATTGACTATGATGGTCAACCAAATAATTTGCCATGATACTATATAACCATTCTCTTGTTGCATCAGCAATAATTCAATATTGGCCTCCTTAAACAGGCATGTTGGTAACTGAGGTTTGTCAGGCATTTCGACTACATCTTGTTTGGACCAGCAAACAAAAACTTGTGAACAGTTTGATATAGGAATATTTGGTTGCCTTTAACCAGTGAATTACTCCATTTGTTCAAGGGTCAGATGGTCAAGGTCACAGTGAACAATGTTATGAACATTTTTTAAGCATAACTGGAAAACAATACCACATTAGTCCAAAGACCATGGAACTTCAGTGGTACAACATGTAGGTTTGCCCTTGACCAGAACATGACCCCTGTTGATTATGGGCTCAGGTCAAGATCATGGTCAACAGTGTTATGTTAACTCTGTCCCACAACAAGTTTGAGAACTTTTTTAGAATGCTTTCACCCAAAGCCATGAAACTTCATTGGTAGATTGTTGTGACCAGATTTCAGTGTTTGGTCAAAGGTCAAGGCAAATGCTGTTTGGACAACATTGACAGTTGACTGATTGAGAATGGCTTCACAGAATATTGTACTCCACCAAAACATGACTAATATGGTCAATTCATTTGATCTCTTTAAACCCTAAATACGTAGTCTAGCATATCTTTCTGACAATGCGGCACTCGGTGTGCATGTTTAACAAAAATCTCTCGTTGTACATATTGCTTATATATGCTATGCATATGACGATCATGAATTTAAAGGGACTAGACACCAGATGATACAATTGTAAGAAAAAGAAAATTGTCAAAAACTAACATAAAAATTACATCGTCTTGTACAAAACATTAAATCTTACTTACTGATGTATCACAACGCTTACGACACTTACATCTTTCGCAGATTTTTGCGCCTTTTTCCTGTTTGAAATTTACCGGGGTTGTCTACCATGTATAGACAGCAACATGACTGATATGTTTATTATTTTATTCATGTAACTTGACGTATTACCGGCCTTCTACTTGCTTGCATTGACAATCCTAGAATTGTTTTGAGAAACTACCGTATTTGCCAACTTTGAGACCATCTGGTGTCTAGCCCCTTTAACTCGTGAGCAATAATAGCACTTCACAGTGAGTGTCACTGCAACCTTGACCTTTTATCCAGACTCCATTGTCTGTAATACACTTCCTCAGGCCCTCAATTCTCAAAAATTCTTAAGCACAACAAGCTTATTATTTTAGTGGCTTATTTTATTCCGCAAAATTTCTTACTTAGTTTCGCTTTTACTAAATAAAAAAAAATAGTTGATCGTGATTATCATCAAGACAATTTTCATTTTAAGTCCAAAACTCTTAAGAATATCATTATTGTGCAATCCTTAACACAATAAATAGTGTGTTTAGCTTAAACCTGTTATAAGGGGTTTAAGCTGTTTCAAAAAAATGGGGCCACGTTCATAAAAAAAAAAAACCAAAGTGCTTCAACAATTTTATTATAAAAAAGGTCTAGTATTAATACACATTTCATGGCGTTTACATTTTCGTAAATGAAAGGAGACATATAAAAGATCTGCATTGAATGAAACACACATACAAATCACATATTCATCAAGAAATAACATCATCAATTTAGTGACTTCAAACTAAGCATTTTAAGAAGTGAAATCTCAATGAGTAGACCAAGTTTCATTACTTTCTTTCTTGACTAGGTACAATTATAGCCAGCTACTTTACTAGTAAGCCTTATGGACATTCTGGACCCAAGCATTAACTTCCCTGCAGTCATTTGTATAAAACTGGTTAAATGTTTGGTTTGGTCAAAGTTATCCAAAAAATGATTGATTGGTCAATATTTATCCAATGATAACTACTAACCAATCAGATTGTTTTAATGAATCAACTAGTGAAAACATAACCTGTGGACAACTTATCCAACTATTATACAATTGCTGCTGCTCTTTTTCTATTTGTTAACTTATTATATTTTTAACCAAAGAGCTATTGAAAATCAAGCCATTGCTTAAAGCTGCACTCTAACAGATTGAAAGTTTTGACAATTTTTTTAGTTTTTGTATCAGCTGTTTTGGGCATCAATGCCTTCAATGCATTCATATAGGATAATTCACAACAGAACAGATCTCAATTTTTGGAAAGCTGCGTAAGTAATTAAATATTAATTTTTTGAACATAAATATGAAACACTGCAATATGATATTAATTGTCAACAATCTTTTATCACCAGACATTTACGCAAAAATTGGCTAATTCCACAATAAAGAAATAACAAGTTGTCAAAATAGTCTTAATAGTCAATCTGTGAGAGTGCAGCTTTAAGAAAGGCGCTTATGCGGTAACCTCTGTCATCACAACATCACATACTTATCATAAAACGAGGATCTAAGATAAGTTGTATTTGCATTCAAGTCCTGAGATATGGCGCAGCATTGAGTAAAAAAACAGCCATTAGTCTAGGGAAGTTTTCAACAATACCATGCGAATGTATTTTACTATTTGCATGCATAAATGCTAAAAAAGTATTCACTTAGAGCTGTAACAAAATACTGGCAAATGGGGATCTTAAAGTGAGTTCCAACAAGTCAAACTGACCTGACACGACATGACGCCAAAGCCACCATAAATATTCATAACTTTTAAACTGATTGAGAGATTTATGGTCATGTGATAAACTTGAACAAAAAGTGAAGCCTGGAGTTAGATTCAGTATATTTGTGTTAAACAAAATAGGATATTATCAAGTACGGTTTTAAAGCCGCTTTTTCACAGATTGACCGTTTTGACAACTTTTATTTTTTTGTCTTGGAAAGAGCCAATTTTAGTGCAAATATCTAAAAACGTGATATAAGACTGCTGACAAAATATCAGATTGCAGTTTTTTATAATTACAATCGAAAATTGATGTTTTGTGTCTAAGGTTTTAAGAAGAGTTTTTCGGCAGTTTTCTGAACTATTGCGGTCTGCTCTATTGCGAGTTATCATAAATGACTGAATTGAAGGCAATGATACAAAAATCAGATAAGACAAAAAGAAGTCAAAACTGTCAATCTGTGAAAGTGCAGCTTTAATCGGAATAAGCATCATGACAATTGTTAAATGCATGGAACTTGGCTATCATAACGGGGGTCTCCATAGCTTATGGGTTCTATTTACAGGGCACTGTTAATAACTAACAAATCCAATATTGGATAACAAGGTAACACAACAAAAAATACAACAAAATAAATTATCCGTTATCACTCAATGGGATGACTGTTCACAACTTTGTTAACATCATCGTCGTTAACTTTCAAACCTTTCGAAGCTCCGTGATTCTCATGGATCAACTTCTGATTCGCAATACTGAAGATAACTGTTTTAGCAGTACAAGTTTTATTTAAAAATATGAGCACACCATAAAATATTTTACATTTAACAAGTTAACAACGATGTCATAAATCATGTTGTTAACTTTAACAAAATTTTGAACAAACTGCCCAATAACTAGCTAATCTAATGCTATTGTGGATTTAAGTGGTCTTAACATTTGAACTATTTGTTTATGAAAAAACGAGACTATTTCATTTCATAATAATTGCATTGAAATATTACAAATTTCACATAATAAAGATCATCACTGATTTTTATGTACAAGAACATGGGAAAGTAGTTAGTTTGCTTTCCATGTGAATAATCAAGGTATTTGTTCAACCCTGATGATTTCTTTCAGAAAATTGAAAGAATTGTGAAAATATCTTTTCTATGTCGGAGTTGAAGATTCAAAACAAACAGAAATGAATTTGTCGATTTTAACTGGCCATAGATTTACAGAAAAGAAAACATCATTTAAACAATTGTACATTGGTTGAATTTTGTGAATGGTGAGTTTAATAATCATGATTTTTACAAATCAATTAAGGCCACAAATTCAAATTAAGTTAAAAGGTCATTTTTCAGAAATTTGCCAACATAAAACAATGGCTTTGGGACTTTTGATTTTAAAGCTGCACTCTAGCAGATTGACAGTTTTGACATTTTTTTTAGTTTTTGTCTCTAATTTTGGTATCAATGTTTTTAATTCAGTCATATAAGATAACTCACAATAGAACAGATCTCAATTGTTTAGAAAACAGTGCCAAAAAATGATTCTTCTTAAAGCGATAGTAACGCTTATAGCTATTAAACATCAATTTCTGAATGTAAATATGAAAAACGATCAGATCTTTTGTCAGCAATCTTGTATTACTGGTTATTTAGACATTTACCCCAAATGTTGCTCATTTCAAGAAAAAAATAAAAAAAATGTCAAAATGGCCAATCTGTGAGAATGTATCTTTAAACTGAACTTAATTCGTAAAAAGGACCAAACAAAATGAAAACAATCTACATTATTTTAATTCAACATGAAAGAGAACTGACATTCTATTTTCCATACTCGACATTATCACTTTTTAAACATAGAATTAATATCAGAGCTTAACAAAACAATGTAATGTACGAGCATGTAAATAGCCACGATCGTCCATAATAAATTTTCACCAATGAGTGTAATGTAACACATTATCTCTCCCTCAATGACATTGTGATTGTTTAGACAGTCTATGCTGTATACTTAATCATTTTTACGACACAATCACATTTAATTGATGTGTTCAGAGTTCTGCCATTCCTTACCATGGGTTATAAGGGATAATCTAATTCACCACATTTTAAAACCGTAGATCTTTTTAAGTTGCCTCATTCTTTTAATCAAGGCTTGTCCCTCCGTTTCCATTGTAACATTTAAAATTCTCAATGACATTAGTCATGGGCAATCATCAATAAATAAATATTTGCTAGATTTTTATCCATGAACTTCATTGAAGACTTAAAGCTGCACTCTCACAGTTTTATCATTTTTACAACTTTTTTATTTTTGTCTTGGAACGAGCAATTTTTTGCGTTAATATTTGCAAATATTGATAAAAGATTGCTGAAAAAAGATCAGATCACAGATTCTTATATTTCTGATCAAAAATTAAGTTAGAATTAACCGTTACTAACGGTGTAAGAAAAATGCATAAAACATCAGTTTCTTAACTTAAATATAAAAATCTGTGATCTTAATTTTTGTCAGCAGTCTTAAGAAGCTGGATTCCATTGGTTTTCGCAAAAATTGGCTCGTTCCTAGACAAAAAAATAAAAAAAAATGTCAAATCGTTCAAACTGTGAGAGTGCAGCTTTAAACGCTCACAAAAGTTTACACGATCTACAGCACTTAAGCCATGACTTGTCGTATTGGTAGATCCGGAAAAAATAAACCCTCACAAAAATTTAACAATATACAGCTCTGAAGCCACGACTCACTGGAATATTATCGGTAGAACAACCGGAAAAATAAAACCCTCACAAAGTTTTAACAATCTACAGCTTTGAAGCCATCACTTATCGGATTATTGGTAGCACCAGAAAATAAAACCCTGACAAAGTTTTAACAATCTACAGCATTGAAGCCAGACTTAAGGGAATATTGGTACCACCGGGGCACCATACTGAGCAATGGTAAACATTAGCAGACCTCTAAACACACCTAATGATTTACAATGATACTCAGTGACACAAACACTAACTAATTCTACAATTTTTATGTTCTCTCTTCCAAGATCAAAGTCTCTTGTGGACACAATCTCAGGTCTTCTAAAGTTCTTGTGATATCTTCACTTGATAACTGAAATAAATAGCAAGGACATGTGAAAACAAACATAGTTCTTAATTTTTAGGTGGTGTCAGGGAATATTCATTACTTCTGTGATAGAAAATATTTTTTTCATTTTAAGAAGAGGGCGCAAGCAGGCAACATACCGGTACTCAATCTTTGGAATTTTGGTTCATTGGTTTGGTGAATTACATATAAAAAAACTAAAGCTATCAGGATTGAGATGATTTACCACAGACACTGCTTGGACACAGAAATGGTTAAACGCCAAGATGTGAAATTAACAAGTGAAATGTGAAAAAAATGGCCTACGCTGACAAACATTCCTTTGACATTTCATGAGTGAAGGTGGAATACTTTAGGTTATACATGAGACACAACATCTTTCAGATGACTGTTAACTAAGTCCAGGGCCATAACTCTTTTTGGACAAAACTAAATGTGAAAAAAATGACAGATGCACAACAACCTATATTGACCAACATTCCTTTGACTTTTGTGATTGAAGGTGGAATACTTTAGGTTATACATGGGACAAAATATCTTTCAGTCCACTATTTACTAAGTCAAGGGCCATAACTCTTTTTGGGACAAAACGAAATGTGAAAAAAATGACGGATGCACAACAGATTCATGCTGACCAATATTCCTATGAAAAATTAAGTGTAGTTGCAGTACATTTGGAGCTAAAGTGACAATTTACTATTTGACTATTTGCTACTGATTAAAGGACCATAACTCTTGTTAGTCGGAGTGAAATGTCATAATAATGATGGATGCACAATATTCCATTCTGACCAATATTCCTATGAAGTTACATATGCTGTCCAACATTCCTATAAAGTTTCATAAGTGTAAGTGCAATACTTGAGTAGTGGAGCTCTATGCGACAAGAATTTGTGGCAGTATGGGAAGAGACATAAGCAGCTCATATATACGTAGCCCCTAAAAATTATCTATCTGTAGCTATAAGTAGACTATTTCATACTTCGAAACATTACAATGAAATGCATTTAGACCAAAAAAAAAATATAAAAACTATTATCCTATTAAATTGAATGTTACTTTTTGCTTGAGAAGTGCTGAACACAATTCAAAGATGTGATTGACCTGGCAGCTGGAGGGCTGAAACCATTTCGGTCATGGGTTCTTGGGGCACTATTGGGGTCAAAAGCACACTGCCGAAGAAGAAAAACTGGCTTTTTAGAAGCTCCTTTGAGGGTTCTTCTGACTTAAAATTTGAAGAAAACTGATATATCAACTCAACAACCAAAAGCACTCTAGTAACTTTTTAAATCAATTAAAAAAAATAAAAAAATATTTAATTTAAAAAAAAAAGGGGGGGGGGGTTCCTGGGGCAATATGATCCGCGGAATTCCGCGAATCCGCGGACAAATCGCATCCCTGACAATTATGTACAATGTTGTAATTTTTACTCCAGTATAATTAAATCCTCCTGTAATGTGTTGATATCTTTCCATTAATAGAAATAAAAGGTATTTTACTTACATCTCTACGTGGAAATGTTGTCAACAGCTTATACTCTGATAGATGGAAACCTTTCGATGTGATGTAGTTTATGACCACTTGTAGCTTGTTTTTGCCATAGAACTTGCGCATCAACATTTCTTGCTCAGGTGCACGTATTCTCAGCATGCACGTGACCTCTTTACAGCCCTCTGGGGGTTCATCAGGAATTTCTCGTGCCAAAGATTCTTCTATTGCCTGACAAATAGAAAATATATGTAACTATATATATATATAAAATAAAAAACGCATTATCCTTAAAACATGTATAAGTGTGGTAATGACAGTTTGTAGCTTTGAAGTTCACAGCTGTAACCAGGCCCTGATTTCACAAAAATACTTAAGTCAAATCTCAATCGCAGTCTCAACTCATTTTTCCACAAAGCATCAACAGTTATTAAAAGTAACATATGATTTTACACCTTTGAAAAGGCATTCTATTAAAGATTATGTTGATTAAGGCCTTTGGTCAAGATTCCAAGGGAATAATATTCTACAGCCAACAAATACTCAAGTTTATTTTTTGCTGTGGAATTAAGTTTCTTAGAAATATTGACAAAATCTTTTTATCAACAAATTCTATGAGAAAATATGTTTTAAAACAGTATAAAAATTGGCAAGATTTTAGATTGCTTTTATGTGGTAAAATGAGTAGATAATGAGATTGGGCTTTTTGTGATATTGGGGCCAGAGGTTCTTACAGCTGATAAATGTCAATCCTGAAAAATATAGCGGGGGTCTGTTTAGGTATGAGGGATTCACACCTGAAGAAGGGTAGAAGGGCTTAGACCCCTTATAAAGTTGTTTCCAAAGTCAATTATTTTCATTTCAAAGTACTTCTTAAAGATGCACTCTAACGCCCAAATAAGATGTACCATGATTAATGAAATTGCTTTAATTTACCAAAAATGATGAACAATGGTTCTTTCGAGGGATACCGTGTTTAATTTTAAAGAAAGGTGCAGAAATCACCTTTTTCTACCTTATGAGATGATAAGCTTTCAGGACCCACCAGTCATTTAATATTTGAGCGCTTCCAGCTATTAATAAAACGGTTACAATCTTGTTCATAATAACTAATATTTTTTTAAATGCATTATTTAGTTAGTAGTTAAAGGTTTATCACTCAAAATTTATGTTTGTTATATATGTGTATGTATTGATTTCAAATATGAGTATCACTTTAATATTGATGTTGCAAATGTCCAATCAAAACAGCAGTCTTTTTAACAGTACAATAGTCTTCAGTTTAAAAGCTCTTTAAAACCCCTGTTAATGACTAATACCGAGGAACGTTTTTGTCCAATTATTATAGCCATCATGTTAAATGTTATTGAAATGTTATTATAGTTTAAAGGAAAAGGAACATATTAATTTTGCAAAAGATAAGCAAGGAGCATGAAAGCATCAACGCTCTGTCATTGCCATTCTTTATTGACTCTATCTCTGTTTCCAGCTATAAACAGATGCAGGAGTAAATCTTTTTATTAACAAGAGTGTTGCGAAGTCGAAGCCAATGTTGTTGTTTTTTTTATAAAAAAGGGGTATAACTTAACAATTATAAAAGCCATTAAAGGCTTGGTTATTTTATTTTTTTGCATGACCCACACTGACACCAAGGCTATGACAGTACTTCCCTCATTCATACAAGTTTGAACACTCTTAAGCAACATGTTTCAGAGCCTCTTTCTTACCAACCTGTCCTAGCGCCAATCCTCATGAAGGCCCAGCAACAGACTGAACTAACCTGCTTGAGTGCCTCTTCCTCCATACGCTTGCTCTCCTCCTCAGCCTGTCTCATCAGTTCTCGCTGCTGTATCTCCGCAAGTTCACGCTCTTCAGCCTCCTTGGCCTCGCGCTGAAGGGAAAAGCAAAGAAATCAACATCAGATACGAAGAGAAATTCAAGGTTTGTTAGCTTCTATGTTTAGTTTGCGCTGCTGTATCTCCGCAAGTCCACGCTCTTCAGTCTCCTTGGCCTCGCACTGTGGGGGGAAAGCAAAGAAATAAACATCAGATAAGAAGAGAAAGATCAAGGCTTGTTAGCTTCTATGATCAATTCTTGCTGCAGTATGTCAAGGCCTCACAAAAATACTCAAGTCAAATCTCATTCTCAATCTCAACTCAATTTACTATATAAAAGCATGGTATGATTTTAAATCTTGCATGTCTTATACTTTTTAAAAATGTTTTTTTCTCACGTAATTTGTTGATAAAGTTATTTTGTCAATATCTCAAAGAAATTTAATTCAAGAGCAAAAAATATACTTGAGTAATTGTTAAAAAACAAGAAATTGAAGTTAACACTCTTCTCTTTCCTTGGCACCACAAATATTGAAGGTTTTAGAAAGAAGGATCAGGGATGCCAACACATATTTGTAACAAAAGTGGAAACTAGTACGAAATAGGAGTATACTCATCACACTTTTTTCATTTAAAGTGTAATAAATGTGACCAAAAAAGAGGAAATCAGCTGAAAAGAGGAAAATTGGCATCCCTGAAGGATGACATTGCAGTATGAAGTTGAGATTTTTTATCCATAAAATATGTGGAATTATCTTGCTTATGTGTCAGAACCGCCCTAAAAAGTTGCCTAATTATATCAATTCTTACCAACTTTGACAAATTAATGATACGACCTTTGAGTTGTAAACTTGTAAAAAGTGGAAGAAACTACTGATTTCAGAAAGGGACACTCGATTTCAAAAGTTGATGTCCCTTCCGGATCCCTTGGAAAAATGGTTAAAGTGTCAACCCCTACTTAGATCTTGCTAGATTTTAGAATGTTAACTTTAATTTTCACCAAAGCTTCAAATAACCAGAGTTTCATCAAACTTAATGTAAATGCTAGTATAAAGAGGTTGTATAAAAACTAAAAACATAATGGACAACCAGTTTTACGACAGCATTACAAGACGGAGCATTGTCAAAGTATATTTTAGAATAATCCACAGTTTTGTGTACCAGGACAGATAACTTTCAGGAATGTTCAATGTTACACTTAAGCGTACCTTTTTCCTGTCAACCTCCAATGACTCCTGGTACGCTACATCCTGCTGTGTTCGAATACTTTCCCGTGCATCTCGTTCAGCCTAAACAACCAACGAAATTAAAGCATTTTTTTTATCTATTATTCGGTATCAACAGGGATCTCTGAACAGTCATATTAATCAATTTATCAACAATCATAGTATCATGTTTGATGTCATAAATTTATTTCATCTGGTATACATATTTAAATGACGTCACTAGCATTAACTCACTATTAGACTATCATGTGATCTATTACATTTTTTGGAGACCAGAATTGGACGGGTCACCTGTCGACAGCACAGAATGTCACTGGACCTAATTTAATAGCAATTCCAACATCATGACCTTGACCTTTGACCTGAACTTCAATAGGTGACATCTACAGGTCATTATTAATAATCTTACTAAGATTGAAATAGTAGAAATTACATTGTAAAAACTAAGCTTCATTCCCTGGCAACGCAGGGCCCTCGGGTCGGATTTTTCTATCCGAACCAGAAACACATGACAGATATAATTATTCCCATACCTCCTCAACGATGTCTTTCTGTTGCTGCTGAGTGAAACCATCATGGCAACTAAGGAGTTTAGACATCAGCTCATCTACAGTAACATCTCCTGTGCACAACCATATAAAAAGGGACTAAAATTTTGTTGCATTTAATGTATTTTTAAAAGCATAGAAATAATAAGTGCATCGACCTTCATGTGTTTTTTTCGACTTATAAAAGCTTATCTAATTTATGTGTTTTTTTCGATTTATAAAAGCTTATCTAAAAAAAATTATCAAAGCCAGAGATATGGGTTATTCACAGCATATTGTCAATGTGGCAATAAAGTTTTGCCTAAATTTTTTAAAATAAACCTTATTCTTCCCCTATGATTTTTTACCATATATTTGCCAACAACAAACCAGCAACAAACTTTAAAAAGCTGCAACACTTATTTCTAAAGAGTTTATTAATTTTATTTAAGTACAGCCATTGAAATTAGACTTTTGGATGTACAAGCCCAAATTCTTATCCTATCACTCGGCATTACATTTTTTAACAAGCCCTGCTATATACAATTCAGAATTTGACCAATCCCGGAAGACATTCTACCAGTGCACGACTTGCGGGCTTGTGTTAATTTCGACCATTGCTTTAAGTAATGTGAAATTTTAAAGACCTATCCATTCAAATGTTCATTGAATGATGCCAAAAAAGTAGTTATTCCATAAACCTAAAGGCTATATAACCTTCCCACAAACCTCTGATAACATCCACAACTTCATTTGTAGCCCTAGCACGAGATATGATGAGCAGTACTGGGAGATTGTCTGGTTTGTAAGACCGTATCTGATTGGCTGCAACACTGCCGAAATGACGGGTTGCCATAGTGATTAACCTGTGAAAGAAATCCAATGCAACATGTGTTAATTGCATTGCAAAAAAGCTAAATACCTTGAAATGAATATTCAAAACAGTTTAATTGATTGCATTTTTCCAGAGTTGACAAACAATTACGTAATCAACAGGTCCAACATCGTCAAAAAACTTATACACAACTGCGCTATGCTTCATTGTGTACCTTGCGCATTTGGGTTGAGGGAAAATCTCAAAATGAGGCAGTTTGATTGGTTCAGCAAGGTACCAATGCAGAAATAAGCACATACAGTCATACTTATGTTTTCCCATAGAAAAAGCATTCTGGCAGAGCTTGATATGAACTAGGTCCGCTTTGTCAATGCAAATTTTAAAACTGCTACTTAGACTAAGGCCTGTAGAGACAAATGACAATACAGGGTTATTGAAGAGTATTTAATTGTAAACATGCGATTTCATTAGAAGAAGAGTTGTCTCCTCTGCCTCATGCATATTGAGTCAGTTTTCCCACGGTATGTAATGGCATGATGAACCATAGCTGACAATGCAGGTCCAGGAAAGTGCTGTTTATTGTTAATTAGTTAATTTACAGATCACTTATTGAAATGTTTATATCATTACTATATATAACCATAAAACATATCTGAGGGTTCATACCAAATTTGTTGCTATCTTAAAGACTTTGCGAATAAAACGTGAATCAGTAAAATTCCTAATTGAGGGATCAGTAAAATTGCTGTTCATAGATGGATTTACTGATAAGTAGTAGAATGAGCACTTTTTCTGGACTTTTTTAATTCAACTGCAATATCCTCTTTTGAAAATTCAAGCCTACCAAATCCTAATGCCATAACAACAGTAGTCTGACACATCGCAATAATTAAGATAAGTTAACAATACAATTAAAATTATAAGAATTTTGCAGTAAATTATTTAGTTATTTGGATAAATATACATGTAATGTTACAGTGTTGATACAGAGTTCAAACAGCCAGACTGGCAAAATAATCAAGGAGTTTTCAAGGAGATTTTAAGGACCTTTATTCAATTTTCACGATATAACTCGTGATACTGGTAGGGGGATTCAGCTTGCCTTTTTCCAAATTTGCACCAGATTTCTGGGCAGACTTGTTGTTTACACATATTTTTGTGTTTATGTTCGAGGTCAACCAGCCAATAAAGAGTTGCAACAAGCAAATTCGTTGAATTGATATCCCCTGCCTGGGCTAAGTCAAGGAATGGAAATCAATTGTTGATGAAATATATATATATGAGTTTGAATTTGATTGCAACTGTTTGAAATAAAAAAAAAAAAATTGTATATAATGTAACATTTAGAATTGACCAAGAAACCTAGTTTATGACTCCATGTTACCCAGTTCCAAACTAATCTAAGATTTCATCAAGGCAAACATTCTGATCAAGTTTCATGAAGATTGGTCCAGATATATTGCAAAACATATAGCCTCAAGAGTGTCCACACGTTTTTTTTAAGATTTGACTCAGTGACCTCATTTTTGACCCCACATGACCTAATAGTTTCAAACTATTCCAAGATTTCATTGAGGCATTTTGATTAAGTTTCATGGAAATTAGAGCAGATGTATTGCCTCTAGAGTGTTCCCAAGATTTCTGTAAGATATGACCTAGTGACCTAGTTTTAGACCCATATTCCCCACTTTTAAAGTGCAGTCAAAATTTAACCCAAGTGAACATTCTGACCATGTTTGAACTTCATCAGACCAATCACCACCATAAAATAGTTTCAGACAAGATTTTTGAAAGATTTGACCTGGTGACCTAATTTCTTATCACATGTGAACCAGTTTAAAATATGTCGAAGAGTTCATCAAGGAAAACATTCTGATCAAGTTTAATGAATATAAGACCATACATATTGCCTCTAATGTGTTTCAAAGATTTTTCTAAGATTTGACCTAGTGACCTAATTTTTGACCCCATGTGACCCACTTTTTTTAGTGGTCCATATTTGTTCAAGGGGTACATCATGACTAATTTTGAACATAACTTGACCAATCATTACCATGATATGGTTCTGGACAAGATTTTTCTAAGATTTGACCTAGTGACCTATTTTCCGATCATATGTGACCCAGTTTTACTTACGACCAAGAGTTCAACAAGGAAAACATTCTGATAAAGTTTCATGAATATTTGACCATGTATAATGCCTCTAGTATGTTCAAAATATTTTCTAAGATTTGACCTAGTGACCTAGTTTTTGACCCCATGTGACCCACTTTTAAAATAGGTCGAGATATGATCAGGGGGAACATTCTGACCAAGTTTGAACATTTTCTGATCAATGCCTAACAAGATATGGTACCGGACAGACGAAATGACGGACGGACAACGCCAAAACAATATCCCCTTCCCAAAATCTTGGATTCGGCGGGGGATAAAAAAGCCTCAAGCGAAGGGTTGACAAAGATCAAAATCTTTTTGTAAAGATGGAACTTTTACTACAGACACTTCATTTGGAGCAGGACAAGAAAATTTAAGGATTATTTCTGAATAAACAATCACTTTTCAAGCAGTTTTCAAGGCAAAAATAAAAATTCAAGTAGTGTTAAGGAGTTTTTTTGCAAATTCAAGGACTTTTCATCCAGCAGCCTAAAATACAAATACTTTTCAAGTCTTTGTGAACCCTGAGATATTGAATGGCATTACCTTGAAGCATTAGTTTCCAGGGTCATATCCCACGCCCAGGTAATGAAATTGGTGGTCATAAAGTTAACTATTCCCTCACTACACAAGATTTGTGAGCAAAACACATTGGCCAGGATACTGTTATCGTGGTGAAGGTAGATGGCTAGTAATTTCCGCTGAAATGGAACATCAGTCATTTCAGTATTTTTCATAGGTCAGGAATGCCAATACAAATCTTTAAAAGAAAAATAGGAAACCATCGTAAAATAGGAGTATCTCTATCACATTATATATAGAAAGAATCAATTTTTGTGTAGATCAGGAAAAAGGCAAAAATTTTGATTTTGAATATTTGTGGCCAAAAAATGAAAATCAGCTGAAAAGAACATTGGCATCCCTGAATTAGAGCAAGGATCACATGTATTTCATAAGCTAAACCATGTTCCTGTTTTCATACATTTTTTTACAAAAGGCTTGTTTACTAACCTGATTTCCTGAACTCAGTGAAAGAAATTGTGTTCTATAGGACATACTCTCACAGATTGACCGTTTTGACAACTCTTTTTATTATTTTGTCTTGGAATAAGCCCATTTTTGCATTTTTCCATACATCCATGCATTTACATCTGTCAGTAACATCTAAGTTTGCATTTGCATGAGCTATTCCATACGTTCTACATGATTTATTCTCGATTATGACATTGATGATTGATCGTAATGACCTCTCCACCTATTGACGATAATTGATTATGGTTAGATTTTCAATCCTTAACGGTTTACACCTTATAAATAAGTGTAACAGTTGTTACCTCTGTAGCTTTGCACAGCAGGGCATCTTTGATTGTGTTATCTAATGACCCTACGTAGAACACAGGGTGACATTCTCCATATCTGAGAAAGGACAAGAAAGGAATTATTTTCACAAAACCAAACAAAACTAACAATTACTTGTTTTGCGATAGTTTTCCATTGAAGCCTCTGCTTCCACATGCAATTAATGATAGTCCATAAAATTATGGTTGTTATTGTTCTTCTTGTTTACTTTTCAATTTTCAATCACAAAATTGCAACTTGACGCAATAAGTTCAAATGAAGAACCGCGAAATATAGTTTATATTTCCCAAACTCCAAACCCCAAAGGAGCAGCCAAATCAGTGACCCTTAACACTTTCCAGCGGCAAATATGAAGAGAAAGGGAAAGTAATCATTTCACAAAAATAATTATATATTTCGAATATAAAATAAAGCAATTAATCTTCAATTAATATTAGGTATAGACCTACCTTTCTCTGAACTCTCGTGTGAAGTGCTCCAAAGCCTCTGTTTCATCTTTTACTGATTCTGGCACTGGAAATAGATATAACATGGAACATTTAAGCGCTCCACTAAAGAGGTAAAGATAACTAGAAATGTGTCCATAGGACACGGATGCCCCCACTTCGATTTTTTGTCACAGAAAATAAGCCATAATGATTATTCAGGATAATCTGCACAAGGGCAAATCCTTTTCAAAAATTAGATCGGATAAGATATTTTTAAGTATTGTTGGGAAATAAAGGGCCCTAACTCCTAAATGATTAAAGCGATTTCCATGGCTATCGAACTTGATCAAGGTATTATGGTCACAAACATGTGTTAAAAGTTTGGTGAGGATTGGACAAACAGTTTTTAAGAATTAGATCGGAAACAATCTTCGGGACGTATTTTTCAAGTCTTTTTTTGCAAATAAAGGGCCGTAACTCCTAAATGACAAAAGCGATTTCCATGGCTATCGAACTTGATCAAGATATTATGGTCACAATCATGTATGTAAAGTTTGGTGAGGATTGGACACATACTTTTCAAGAATTAGATTGGAAACATATATTTTTGAAGTATTTTTGGCAAAAAATGGCCGTAACTCCTAAATGACTAAAGCGATTTCCATGACTATCGAACTTGATCAAGATATTATGGTCACAAACATGTGTTTAAAGTTTGGTGAGGATTGGACAAACAGTTTTCAAGAATTAGATCGGAAACAATCTTCGGGACGTACGTACGTACAGACAGACAGACGTACGTACGGACAAGGGCAACCCTATATGCCGCCACTTTGTGGGGGCATAAAAACTATTATAGTTTTTTAGCTAGAGGGTAATTGGAGGGTGCTGCACCCTGTTCGGTTTTGGAAGGCACCCATCTGCCTTCATGGTGACCAGAATGTGCATCCTCCTGCCTTCATAGAATTTAATGCTTAAGATTATCAAATATTTCTTTGTTTTTTAGTTAATACTTGAAATATGATTATGAATTCGAACAAACTAAATACATATTTATAATTAAAACCTAATATTTCTAATATGGGGGGGAGGATGTGTCAATGATTAATACAATTCATATCATGTATGTGTTGTGACTACTTTCAATACTAATCTTTGTTATGGATACCCAAATATTGTCAAAAATGTTTCGTTTTAGTCTTGCAACTGTAACATTTGGTGTCTGGTAACTATTATTAGTTCTACATGTACAGTATTGTACATACTAAGGGGTGTCTGCTTCCGACTGGTTGCAACGTGTTCATCGTTTATTGAGAAAATCTCGCCATCGCTGTCATGCCAGTCATGACTACCATCTTCTTCTTCACTCTCGCTTACTTCTATCTCCATAGCAACCTCCTGCAACAGGTATGATTGGTCATTTTAATTTACTGTATTATACTGTGTATAGGACACTAGCATAGATAGAACGCAGACAAAAAACATGGTGAAAAAAACAGGTAAAAACCCTTAATACCTGATAGATGCATGTAAGACGCAGTGGAAAAATGTCAAAATCAGAGATGAAAAATCAGCAGCGATCATATTTGTTTTAATGATTTATTTTTGCATCGTGAAAATGCCAAAGGTCAATATAAACCATGCAATATTTAATAGCAAAAATAATATTTGTTTCTTTCTTTATTTCATGGAAGTTTATACATAAATGTAAGACAAAATGAGCACGAAAAGATACAGGCATTATTGGTCATTTTTATTTGCCAGTTTTTAAAAAAATATAGAAATGCAGCTGTATTCAAATAAAAGGGATGCCTTTTATCAACATAGTTTCTTTTCATGGCTCTGTCAATTTTCCTCAAACTTGATGAGCTAATTCAAGGGGCCAAAGCAGGTTTTGGTATTATAGGGGACGCAAAATTTGGATAACACTCCCCGCAGGAGAAAAAAAATAGGCTCTAATTTAATTGGAGATTTTTTGGGAAAATTATAATCTAAATTTCATGCATTTCTATTTCTTCTGTGCATTTTTTTTTCAATGAATATCGAAATCAAAACTAATTTGAAAACTTCTGGGTAAATTGTAGATTTATTCATCAAGAGACTGGCAAAATTATGAAGCTAAAAGCATGAGCTAAAAAATATAAATATCTTATCCGAAAGTTGATAAAAATTAAGTTAATTGTATTCTTCAAATTTATCAGATCTTTCCTGAATTTAATTTCCTCACTTAAATTTCTATGGCAATTTTCTGTAATTAAACTTTATGCTTTTCTATCTTCAATAAAATGGATAATATACAAAAGCAGCCCATTAGACATGGATTTTCAAACTTGTTTATTTCTTTATAGTGTGTATGGTATATTGTTCCTGTTTCTATATGCAGATGTTATTTATCTTTGGGGAAAAGCAGCAGCACTTTTATTATCAGGGTTGCTAGGATGGAAAACAAATATTGATATTCCAATTTTCAACAGACTATGGCCATTAACTACAAGACAAAATATTGTTCACATATACAATGCTATGATCAGGTGACTAATACAGCATGGAAATGCAAAATCGATAATTCCACAAAATTGTAATGCCTTACGAAGATTAAAAACACTGCAAGCTGAAAACAAGAGCACCCTTAACTCATATCAGTTTTTTTAGCAAATTGGAAAGGCACAAAGATTAAAAACACTGCAAGCTGAAAACAAGAGCACCCCAAACATTTATCAGTTTTTTAGCAAATTGGAAAGGCATTTCCAGAGATTTTAGCCGTGCTGGAAAACTCTATCTGGCACCCCCATGCTAGATGATTCATGCACTATGACGCAATACTTTTTATTTCTTTTAAAATAAGCATAATTATGATATTTTAATACATGATTTCCATAAAAATTAATTATTAACCAAACGAATAGCTTGAAAACATAACAAAATTACCCTTAAAAAGGAAATTCTTCATGTCAGCAGTGAATAAAATTACTGTGAGTAATTGAGTAAACATCATACCACATGCTTTTTCAAGAAATGTACAAAAATGCTCAGTCAATTTCTTCACAAAAAAGTAATTTAAGATATGCTAGAAAAAATATCAATCATGTTTGTCTCGTCCTGAAAGAAAAATCTAACCCTTGGACATGCTGCTCAGCCGGTAACTCGGCAAGCCTCGTTACCTGGCAACACAGGTGCCCTCAGGTCGGATTTATTTATCTGGACTGGAAACACCTGACAGATATTATAACTTTTAAGGGATCAAGGTACATGGCTTGAAAAATTATTTTGCCATTGGACTTGCTCAACTTAAAAGTTTAATGTCATATTAACATATGTACCAAATTTCATGTAAATATCTTATATGAAATATCTTATTGTACTTTGAAAACAGACTCAAAATTATTAAAAAAGTAAGTGAACTGACCTGAGCAGTTCTTGGTTTACTGGCCAAGTTGGATCGTGTGAGCTCCAACATGTGACTGGGGTATGACAGGCCGATCACTCCTATCTGCTTCTGTAAAACAAACAGAGAATATTCTGTTAGTGAGCATAAAATTATCATGTTTTAACTAGAAAGATTTTTTTGTGTGTGTTTTTCACTTAAAGCTGCACTCTCACAGATTTTGACAAGCTGTTAAACAAAACTTCTTCATTTCTGATGCAGATTTATTTTAGTGAGTTCAGCTAGTGAACAAGAAAACATCTACTTCAACAATCATTGCAACAAAATAAAAGTATAATCCTATTCTAAAGTAATACTACAACTCACTCATTCACTCACCTTACTCACTCATTCATTCATTTTCAATCATTTATTAAGTTTTTTTTTGTTTTTGTTTTCCATTAAGAGTACTACCTTTTCTCTCAATACACCTAAATACATCTTAACATTATGTAAAAACACAAATGTATCGTTTCTTTTTTCTATAGCCAGCCTGGTTGCTGAAGCTCTGGAGGAACTTTCACAGACAAAAATCTGTCCTTTCTAACAGATAATAAAATGAAAAATTGATTGTTTCAGTGTACCATCGCAAAATATTTCACCTCGTGAACACCAAATGTTAATAAAGATTCTGGTGCTCACTCTGTGAAATATATTGCGATCATACACCGAATCAAACAAATATCCTCTTTATCTTGCAAAGAGTATTTGAATAAAGAAACAAAAACATGTCTGAGTGTTCCTTACAGGATCTGTAGCATTCTCTGGCCACCCTGTCCAGACCTGGTGTCGTACTGGGATATCACAGATGCTAAACACGTCCTGTTTAACCTCCTTTACCGTCTTTGTGCCGGAAAACTTCAGGGTGATCTGGTTGTATTGACCATTGTCACGATTAGTGATCTTGAGATTGTAGGTGCGATTGAGGTTGTCTACCATGCTGAAGTAAAAATCACAAAATTAAAGATCATGGTTGGCCTGACAACACGCAAATCAGTTTCTGATCATATGTCAGCAGTGCATTCAGTTAGGCGAGCGTTAACAAAATGATCGCAAACATTTTGTTTTGTACCCCTGTTTCAATGCAGCACATAAACTGCAAACAGGGAACCAAACAGCAAATGCTCGCCTCGAACAACTTTACTGGACTCAATGCAGGCCTTTTTCTAAATTCCCACGGGTCAGACTATCGAACCCATTACCCTGGCAAATTATATGATATTTTTCCCAGTTTGGGAAAAAAAACAATCAAAAGTATTAAAAAAAATCTTTTATGAAAGCCTTTTTACCTGTAATGGTTCATTCAACATCCTAATGAATTGTTTGGTGTAAAGCTTTGGGGATTATTGAATTCAGAAATAGTTGAGATTACAACAGATATTTATACTCAGACAGATTCATATTTCAGCCATTTCAGATCTTTTGAAAGAAAAAAGAAACTAATATTATAATTATTTCCTCATTTTCAGGAGGCAAATATCTTGTTCTTTTAACAGTTAATTTCCCATTTTTTATGTAAAGCAATTATTTTTTCTCAAAACGGCATATTTCACGAGGCAAATTTTCCCATAGTGTCTAGAGCCTTTTTCCGTAAAATGGGCAGAGAAAGGCCTGTACTGGGCATAAGTAACGCACAGTCTCATACTGATGTGATACACTTTAGGGTTTAAAAAGGTCAGGGTGCTGCAGAAAAGGGACCAGGTGCTAAGGGTAAAAAGGGCACATTGAATGAGGCTGGAAAATGGCAGGAAATGTTAGAAATTGAGTTAAATTGAGGTACATTGTAATATTAGGTATCAACTGCCAGATATGTTAAGTGTGTATGTATTCATAATCGGAATAAATGTTTTAACAAAACAAAAGGAATATTTGAAAGCCTGGTGAGCATTTAATTCTATGAAGGCAGAAGGATGCCTATGCTGGTATCCATGAGGGCAGAAGGGTGCTACCAAAAAAGGACAGTGTGCAACACCCTCCAATGACCCTTCAGCTAAAACATTTTACTATTTTGACAACCCAATACTACCTCAATTTTGATATTAAAACCAATCTTAAAGCTGCATTCTCTGACAGCAGGTTGACAGTTTTGACATTCTTTTAGTTTTTGTCTCAGAATCAACAAATATTGGCATCAATAACTTTGATTCAGTCACCTAAGATAACTCACAATAGAATAAATCTCAATTGTTGAGAAAACCGCCGAAAATTTCATTTTTCTTAAAATGTTAGTAATTTGCTTTTAGCTATAAAAGATCAATTTTCGAACGTAAATAAGAAAAACTGTGATCAGATCTTTAGTCAGCAATCAAACTCTTATATCACTGGTTTCCAAACATTTGCGCAAAAAATGGTTCATTCCAAGACAAAAAATAAAAAGTTGTTAAAACGGTCAATCTGTGAGAGTGCAGCTTTAAGATTAACTAGTTATGTAACAAATCTGGACAAACAAATGCATGCAGACATGGATTCAATACCAGTATATTCTTTTGTCAAATAAAAAGGCAATTATTAAAGGCAATCGCAATATACCAATTTCATATGAAGAACAAACAACCACTTAATCTCAGCTTATGACTTGGTATGCTGTAACTTCAAGTATTCAGGTGGACTTACCTAGCAGATGGGCCTGCAGATGTTTCTGGGCTGTTGAGATCTGGTGTCAACAGGAATAGGGTGTTCTCTTTTGGCAGATGAAGGTCTCGTAATACGGCCTGGGGGTGGGGAAAATATGTAAAAGCATTTGTGCTGCTGTATTGCCTACAACTACATTACGCATCTTATACATGTATAGTATATGATAAGTAAATGTTACACCAATGGATAAAGCTGCACTCTCACATATTAAACGTTTCAACAACTTTTTATTTTTAGTCTTGGAACGGGCCAATTTTTGCGAAAACGCATGGAAACCAGTGATATAAGACTGCTGACAAAAAATCAGATTGCAGATTTTCATATTTATGTTAAAAAAAATTGATGTTTTATGCATTTTTCTTAAACAGTTAGTAGCCATAAAACATTAATTTTGGTACGGAATTATGAAAGTCTGCGATTTGATCTTTTGAAAGCAGTCTTATATCAATGCTTTTCAGACATTTACGCAAAAGATGGCTCATTCCAAGATAAAAAAGTTATCAATCTGAGAGTGAAGCTTTAAAGCCCCACCAAAGGCATGTTATCTTGTCATTTCAAAAAGGGATACAAGTACTGCTTTCTACCAAGGAAATCATATCAAGTGTGGTTCATATTAGCTTTATGCTTTCTTCACAATAATTCTTCGATATAAATTAGTTTTAATATGAACTAAAAGCAAAAATATTCTGTATTAACAGTATCTTGTATTGCTATTAAATTATAAAAGTCTGGCACAGAAAGTGTCCAGCCTTCAAGCTTTTCATTTAAAAAGTTCTTAAAAAGGAATGACTATTTACTAATGTAAAGGTTCATGAACATACATATACATGTATTTGTACATAATATTGTACATTTAGTTTAAACATTATATATTTACCAACGAAAAAAGTTATGATAACCTATACTAAAAGTCACACCTGTTGGCACAATGTTGCGCAAGAATAAGGTCTTGTGATGTGGGGGATATTAGTGTACCCAGAGAAAACCCACTTGTCTGGCTTGGTGATCACTGACAAAACTCAAAAACTCGGAACAGGGCTGGAAATCTAACCCGGGTCGCCTTGGTGACAAGCGAGTGCACTAACCACTGCGCTTACTGAACAGCCAGTTATTGTACATTTGAATCTACTGGCGGACATTTTGGACGCCATATTGAATATCCCCCTTTTCATCAAGGGTGGCACAAGGCCAATAACTGGATTCTTGTTTAAGAGCCACTATATATTGCAAACTTAAGCTAAAATAACCCCATTTGTTATATCAATTCATTGTATACTAACAAAAAATAAGCTTTGTAAATTTAATAAAAAGAGTTCATAGTTTTCCTAATTTGCATATTGTTACATTATAACAATAAGGGATTCACCAGATATATTTACATGAAGTTTGCAAAATCTTTAAAATGGACATCAACTGTTTTATTACAACATGTATTCAGTCCTTACATTGTCTGTAACTTTCCGGTTGGCCCAGCCTTTCAGTTCCTGTTTGCCGACAGGTATTCCTAAGTCTTGACTCAGTGCCTCTTTGATCTGGGCTGCAAGGAAAAAACAGGCAATGTCTGAGAGTTTTTAGGAAAGTTAGCAGAAAATAATAAATGTTGTTTAAAATGTTTATAAACTGGACAATAGTACAAATGATGTTTAATGCAATCTACAATTGATGGGTGAACATTGGCATATTTTCTCAACTGCTACATCTAGATTTCTGGTATCCATGACAACACACTTGACGCAGGTAAAAAGCATCTTAATGTTTGTGGGAAAAAAATAGGTCAGTAAGGAATTTCTTACTTTATAGTTTGTCTCATTTCAGGCAACCTTCACAATCTTATTTAGATTATAGGCTGCATATCTCTTTGGATTCGTCTGAATCACGTTTTTGGTGAAAAAAACATTCTTTTGGCAGTAAAAAAACGATCAGTTGTGTGACCACAAGCAAACCTCCTTTTTTAGACCTTAATCAGCCTACCATGATTTCTTATCAATGGATAGTCAATTGAAGTATAGCAAGGTCCATTGTCAGCAACCTAGGTACTTTCTTCCGTTACACTTCACACATACCGTGGGACAATTGACTGACAAAATCTCGTTTTAATGAATATGCATGGGGCAGGACAGACCATTCTTCTTCCAATGAATTCGCATGATATACTCAAATATTGTTCAATAACTGTTTGGTGTCAGTAGCTTCCGTTGACTTGTGGTCTTGACTACCGTCAAATATTACTGTACTGAGAAGGCAGACCTGGTTCAATTCCGGCAATCGCCAGAATATTTTTCAGACGTAAAGCATCTGGTACTTTGCGGAATCAATGAAACTGCCTCATTAATTATTCATGATTACGAGATTTTCCTGGCCAAATTGCCAACGGTACACAATGAAGCATAGCGTATCGGGATATCCGACGATGTACAAGGTCACACTTTACTATTTCTTAAGATGCTCAAAACTTAATAACTTCTCAACTTGCAAAACAACTTTACAAAAGATTAGCATCACTTAATGAACTAGCTTGACCTGTTCAACAAGATGAGATTGTATTTTGGGAAACAGGTTTTTGTATATTGAGAAATAGGATTTATCAAATAGACAGAAATAAACATAGCATACCAACTGTGTCTGTGTCTTGCATAAATACGTCCACATTTCTGTTCCTGTACTCCACATTGAAATGCAGCATCCTCTTGTCCGTCCCCCTGGAACTTAGCCCCGCCCCGGAGGAAGTTCCAAGCCCAGCGCCAGAGGCTGACCCTGGGTCGTAACTCGAGGCTGAGTCCATAACGTTGGCCTCAGATCTCCAGGGAACTGGGTCGCTAAATATACCAGAGCTGAAGAACTGGTCCTCCCCCGGGGGTTTAGCTTGAGGTGGTGTGGCAAACCCAGGACCTGTTGGGGAGTCTGCACTACTGAGCACACTCTGTACTGCTTGCTGTGCAAAAAGCAAAAATATAAACTTGGATTAGTACATGTATATAAGTTACAGTCATCAAAATTAGACTTTTGGATGAACAAGCCCGAATTGTTTTACTATTGTTTGGCATCAATTTTTTTAACAAGCCCTGCTGGCTGCTGCTTTATAAAATTCAGAATTTAAGCAAGCCTGGATGACATTTTACCAGTGCAGGGCTTGCGGGCTTGGGCTTTTTTCCACTACCGATGTTAAACGTCTAATGCCTTAGTTAACCTTCATTATTAAGATTCATTGCAGCAGGGCTTCCGATAAAGGAGATTTGGAAGTATTTTACTCCCTAGAAATGGGCTAAAACTTCCATAATTGATGCCTTGGAAGTTTGGTACAAAAACTTCTATAATTTATTCTATTCTATAATAAGTTAGGTTTGGAAAGTCATAATATCAAAGCCTGGTGTCAATGTTACTTTTATGGTGACATTTAAAATCAGTCTTGAAGTAACATGAATCATTATAATATAAAAATTGTGAAGTTGGCAAGATAATTTATTTATAGTTGTTTTTTAAAATAGTGGACAAAATTGCTGTGTTCAAGAGACTAAACTTCCACATTTCAGTGAAAAACTTCCAATATTGATGGTAAGGAAGTTTATACTTAATGGTAGCCCAGTGCAGTGGTTTAGAGTTATCGGATTACTGCTTAGAAGTATCTCTATACTGGAAGGGATTACCATAAGAATATAGAATAAATAATCCATTTTGGGGGGCTTAGCAGTCAGCACTACTGAAAAATAAATTGTTTGTTTCGTAAAGAAAAAAAAACAATATAAGTATAACTAGATCATAAATTAGGTCCATTCCATTATAGCAGAGTATAATAACATTTTTTTACCATAAGGTTCCAATCATTTTGGTCCAAAATTGCAATTGATGTTTCAATATCATCTAATTGCGTGCATGCCTGAAATGATAAAAAACAACAACATTATTTCATGATATACTTTATTAGTTATTATTTACTTTGGTATGTCAATATTAATCAAAATTATGTTTATTTATTTTCTGTGTTTTTCACTTTGTAAATATGACTGTCACCATGTCTGGTACACATTTTGTTAAATTACAAGTACTCATGTATACCAAGTACCAAGGTATTAACTCGCAATGCAGTCATCGAAATTAGACTTTTGGATGAACAAGCCCGAATTCTTATACTATTGCTTCAGCCTCAAATTTTAGAACAAGCCCTCGGCCTGCTATATAAAATTCAGAATTTGAGCAAGCCCGAAAGACATTTTACCAGTGCAGGGCTTGCGGGCTTGTGCTAATTTCGATCACTGGCAATGTTTGTCTCAATTGCATATTGTAAACTTATTGAAAAGACAGCAACAAAGAAGATAAGTCAGGGTGAAGACCAATGGCTCCAAATATTATCAACTGTCTCTGTCTTTTATGAAATTTTCTTTCAGCAAATACCCACATGTGTTGTCTTTTTAGTGGCAGCCCTTTTTGTTCTAAATAGGTTTCCATAGTTCACATTTAAGAAGGCAGATATTATATATCATGTATAATATCTATATAATATGTTATACAATGTCTCCTGTTTTCACACAGACAAACTATGCAGTTTATTCACATTGTACAAGCAGAATTTGACTTCAAACTCAAGAAACCATCATTTGGTGTTGTACTGGAGTAGCACCCATTCAGTCAAGTGGCATAGACAGCTTTAGAGGTTGGGTTTAAGACTGGCCGGACCGGACCAAATCCAGACCAAGGGAAATCTCCGAACTGTTACGGAATTCGTTCGGAATTTTCCTGCTATGTTTTATAGATATTTTATTTATTAAAATTATATTTTATTATGTCTGTCTGTGCGCCTGTTTGTGCGCCTGTACGTGCATCTGTATGTGTGGCTTTATGTGGGTCAGTATGTGCGTCTGTATGTTTGTCTGTTTATATATGTCTGTCTGTATGTATGTCTGTCTGAATGGCTGTCGGTATGTATGTACGTCTGTCTGTTTGTGCGTCTGTATGTATGTTTGTCTGTCTGTTTGTATGTATGCATATGAGTATATTGTTCACACGGAATCATTTTCTAAGATTAAATTCACTTATGTATCATGTATGTATTTAAAAATACTATGTAACAAGCTGTTAATTTTTGTTGTTGTTATAATTATTAATAATGTTATTATTATTATTATTATTATTATTATTATTGTAACCTGACACAGGGTTTCCCCTGGGTTCTAAAAAGTTGTCGCCACTTTTACGCGGGGGGGTCGCGAAAGGCCCCCTTACGGGTCCAGGGCAGCGCCCTTGTGGGGGCCCCCTGAAGCTCATGGGGTTTTAGAATTTTAAGAGCCTTAAATTGAATTTACTTAGCACATTGTCGTGCAAAAACATAACATTTTGTTGTACATGAAGCACAAGATATTAGCAAATTGTTATTCCAAGAGGTGCAGTCAAAAAGTTCATGGACTGGTTATATATTGCACACTTTTGACGTCTGACTATGACAATACTTGTCACACATAAATCCTAACAACATGTTTACATTTTGTAAGCAGAATTAATTACATAGCATCCATATTTTGATAGAAAAATGTGTTCATTGTAGTATATAACCTACGCTACGGATCACTTTGAATTATTAACGATTACGAAATTGTTTTCACTGTTATTAACGCTAGATATGCAATATTTTGGCGCCGTTTTATCATGTTAATTTCATGACGTCTCATTAATGTCATTTCTAAACACACGTCCAAAACAAACATCATCGCAAAAATATTGAATTAGTATGCATTGTCTGAAGCCATGGAAGATATCGCCGGTGAAGAAACGTCAACGTCATTTGAGCGAACCGAGCAATGGACAGTCATTAACAACTCTGCGAGAGCGGAATGACATCAAAGGAAGCATTGTAATTTATAAATCTGGTAGATGTTTCACGTATATGTTCCCGGACACTCATATTGGATTGGCACAACCATTTCCGGGACGGCCGTAACAACATAACTGACAATAATGGAACAGGATAGTGGCAGTTTCGACAAAATGCAGCATGTCATTTCCGTAGATCGGCAGATATCGATCGATGAAATAGCTGATGTGTCGGATTTAGCCACGGGAATATACACAACATCTTGACAATTATTTATTTATAATTGATTCCAGGCATTTCTTATGATATGAATTGGGTTCACATTGAGTTAACATATGTTTGTGACATTTAAGACGTGCAGAGTCATCACACAAACTCATTGAGAAAGAAACGTCCGGAAAATGGATCTTTCATCAAGACAACCCTCCTGCACTTCTGGCTGAAGACTTATTACTAACAATAGATTTTCCAAGACTGCATTATCCGACTAATAGTGTTGACCTAGCGCCTTTGGACTACTGTGTATTTCCAAGATTAAAAGCCGACTTACGAGGTTGCAGATTTGAATCGGCAGAAAAAATGGAATTTGGCGTCAGGTCGGTAAGCAACTGCGAAAAGGGGTGGTATGCAGACATTTTTGATAAGTGGGTAGATTGGCACAGAAAATTTATTGAATTTCAAGGGCAATATACTTTGATACACATTGACTAGCATACAAGCGCCTACATTGACTTATTATCATTAGTGAACGTCAACAGTATGTCATTTCCGTACGAAGTGATCCGTACAGTGTGAGTTATGTTTATTTGCGATGTAAAAAATGATTGTTTTATGTGTGATTAAAAGTTGATATATGTACAGTCATGTAGAATATAGTTTCTGCTTTAGTTTGATGCCATTCTATTTTTTCAAATCCCAAAAATTTCAAGGGCAATATACTTTGATACACATTGACTAGCATACAAGCGCCTACATTGACTTATTTTCATTAGTGAACGTCAACAGTATGTCATTTCCGTACGAAGTGATCCGTACAGTGTGAGTTATGTTTATTTGCGATGTAAAAAATGATTGTTTTATGTGTGATTAAAAGTTGATATATGTACAGTCATGTAGAATATAGTTTCTGCTTTAGTTTGATGCCATTCTATTTTTTCAAATCCCAAAAATGACAACAGTACAAAGGCAGTCCGGGAACCTTTTGACTGCACTTCATATTGACAAAATGACTAGTATATAAATAAAAAAATATGAAAATATTGCAAAAAATGTGACAAACATCAATATGTTGATTTCATTCTAATGCCTGCATACAAAAGTGTCATAGCATTAAAGAATACCATTATGAAATTATGAGATAAATTTAAAATAAATGGAAACTCAAGGAAATATACATTGTCAAACTAGGGCCATAACTTTCCTAATAGAAATTTGTCTACCAACTCTTTACTCCAGCCAACTTATTGGAAGCCTTATTAAATTGGGTGTAATTTATTTGTAAGCATACCCAATGATTTCTGTTAACCTTTTTGAACCCTTAGAATGCTGCATTTTTATCAATTACAAATTGCGACAAAACCGAAAGCAAATCTATTTTTAGCGCGTACACGTCATTACGAAATTTGCATATCACATGACTTTCCGACAACCTAAAATTATATGATTTGCATTTTTAAAACTAACACAATAATTACGCAACAAAGCCGTTGAGCTAAATATTAAAATTGTTTGCTAATAAGAGACATAACAGTTAAAGGATGTCATTGTTTATCCGTGAAAGCAATAAAATTCTGCAATAATTAGCGAGGTGTTGACTGGGCCATGACTGCTTACCCTAATTATCTGATTAATTTTTGTTGTCGCACCAGCAGATGCGCTTGATTTATGAGAGTGACAGAATCGATTATCATACAGACCGCAAGGGCACCGCTTATGTCATTTCAAGAAAATATTTTCAAAAAATCGTTGTCGCCATAAATTCGCCAAAATTGAAAAGTTGTTGCCACTTTTGCGATTTTGTCGCAAATGGCGACAATGGCCATCACCAGCGGGAACACTGCTGACATAATAAAATATATTAATTAATAAATAAAATATCTATGACACATAGCAATGCGTATATTAATTTGGTCCCAAAATTAGGTAAACTTCCGAACGTTTTCCGTAACAGTTCGGAGATTTCAGTTTGTCCAGATTTGGTCCTCTCCGGCCAGTCTTTTATACCCAACCCCTTTAGACAAAATGTCTGGTATTATTCATTTTTTAAAAGCAAGATAAAGCTTTAATAACTTAAAAGACTAATTAAGTCACTTTGTCCCGACTTGAAATATTGCGCAATCAGGACATATTGCCCGTTTAAGCAATATCACCTGATTGAACAAGTATCCCATAAAAACATGATGGTTCGGGGTGTCATTGCGCAACTTGGTACCTGACCAAAAAGTTCTTTATTAAATTAACCGACTACTGTATTCAACATTTACATGATTTTGATTTTTTTTCCAAAATTTTCTTGATCAGTTGATGATATCTGTCTTTGCACCAAATACACAATTATAATTGTCTGGTCTGTCCAGGACAGTTCAAGAGACCATAGTTGACGAATTTAATTTCATGCCGTTTCCGAACTTTTTGTGTTTGCCAAATATGGGCCTGCGTAGTGGGGAACAGCTGATTCATGGTTGACATGTCAAAACAAAAACAGTAGGTTGTTGTTGCGTAAATGTCTGTCACGTAAAACTGGAAGGAGAATCAGCGTATTTTAGTGTCTCGCAATTTTCATTATATATTTGTGATTCAAAAGACAATTTCTTTACATTAGTAATTGTAATTTCTCTGAGAAATCATACCTGAAAGTCCGCAAGGATTGATTCTCTTTCTCCCGATGCCATTGTTGATTTTATTCTTTGCGCATGACGGAAATACTTCATGTATATTATATGACGTCATAAGATTATAGTAAAGCTCGTTACAAAATCTTACACCGTAAATACTGAAGGAAATTGCGGAATAAAACAAAACGGAAATAATAAGAAGGGAAACACAATTTATTTGTTTACGTGTGTAGCCTCCCTTTCGGATTTAAACGTATCATAACACCCATAATTCTATATGCCACCGGTCTTAAAATCAGCGAGGAGTTTGTACATGCACAGGGACGAACGAATATATATTATACAGTATATTAATTTACGTCGGCTCAAGCGAAATACGGTGTTAATAATTAATTAGCAATGTTTTTCTCTTGCCCATCTGCCCCTCTTACCACATTAATATACGGCCAGTATTTGTCGGTCCCCCCTCCCTCTCAGGTTTCGCCACAACTCACGGCAAATCGTGGGTCATACCGAAATAGGTACCAACTTGCTCTACCTATGATATACTAGTACACTGACGAAACTTCGTAATATAACCGCCGAATTTAACATCTTAATAATACGCTAGTAACAGTAAAGCTAATAAGATATCCAAATTTTCAAATATTGAAGTGCTATACGTTGGCATATTTGACACCATATGGGCCGAAGTGTTTCATAATCTGGTGTTGAACCAGAAGTTCACATTAGCCGTAAGGCGCAACTAGGGACGAGCGTTCTCTCCCCCGGAACCGTATTTGCTAAGCTTGCTAAGCTTGTGTTTTGTCAAGTTAGTTTTAAGTCTCAACTAGCAAATAAGTTCGTATGTATTTAAACTTATGCAAAGCGTTTTTTAAACAAAAGAATTGTAATACAAATGTATTTTATTGTCATAGGCAGACAAATGTGTAAAGGCAGAAGGTTATAAAGAATGGTCTCTATTCGGACAGAAGGGCGCAATGATGGTCTCCATGCGGACAGAAGAGCGCAAATGGTGGTCTCCATTCGGACAGAAGGGCTCAAATGATGGTCTCAATTCGGACAGAAGGGCGCAAATGATGGTCTCCATGCGGACAGAAAGGCGCAAATGATGGTCTCTATTCGGACAGAAGGGTGCAAATGATGGTCTCCATTCGGACAGAAGGGCGCAAATGATGGTCTCCATTCGGACAGAAGGGCACAAATGATGGTCTCCATTCGGACAGAAGGGTGCATTGGATGGTCTCCATTCGGGCAGAAGGGTGCATTGGATGGTCTCAATGCGGGAAGAAGGGTGCAATGGTTGTCTTTATGCGGGCAGAAGGGTTAAAATGATGATTTCCATTCGGATAGAAGGGATCTTGGATGGCTTTATTCGTGCAAAGGATGCAAATGATGGTCTCTTTTCGGGCCGAGGGTGAACATAATGGTCTCCATGCGGGCAGACGGGTGCTATGGATGGTTTCCATTCGGACAAAAGGGTGCAATGGATGGTCTCCATTCGGACGGAAGGGTGCTACGGATGGTCTCCATTCGGACAGAAGGGTGCTACGGATGGTCTCCATTCGAGCTGATGGGTGCAATGGATTATCTCCATTCGGATGGAAGGGTGCTAGGGATGGTCTCCATTTGGACAGAAAGGTGCCATGAATGGTTTCCTTGCGGGCAGAAGGGTGCAATGGATAGTTTCAATTCGGACAGAAGGGTGCCTTGGATGGTCTCCAAGCGGACAGAAGGGTGTCATGGATGGTCTCCGTGCGGGCAGAAGGGTGCCATGGATGGTCTCCATGCGGTAAGAAGGGTGTCATGGATGGTCTCCATTCGGACAGAAGGGCGTAAAGTGATGGTTTCCATGCGGGCAAAAGGGCGAAATGGATGGTCTCCAAGCGGACAGAATAGCGCAATGGATGGTCTACATATGGACAGAAGGGTGCAAATGATGGTCTCCATGCGGACAGAAGGTTTTAAATGATGGTTTCCATGCGGGCAGAAGGGTTAAAATGATGGTCTCCATGCGGACAGAAGGGCGCAAATGATGGCCTCGACGAGGACAGATGGTCTCCATGGGGGCAGAAGGGTGAAACTGTTTGTTATCATGCTGCCAAAAGTTTGCTATAGATGGTCTCCAGTCGGACAGAAGGGTGCAATGATTGGTCTCCATGCGGGCAGAAGGGTGCCATGGATGGTCTCCATGTGGACAGAAGGGTGCCATGGATGGTCTCCAGTCGGACAAAAGGGTTCCATGATTGATCTCCACGCGGACAGAAGGGTGCAATGGATGATGGATGGTCTCCATGCGGACAGAATGTTGCCATGGATGGTTTCCAGTCGGGCAGAAGGGTGTAATGAATGGTCTACATACGGACAGAAGGGTGCGATGGATGGTCTCCATGCGGACAGAAGGGTGCCATGGATCGTCTCCAGTCGGGCAGAAGTGTGCCATGGATGGTCTCCAGTCGGGCAGAAGGATGCCATGGATGGTCTCCATTCGGCAAAAGGGTGCCATGGATGGTCTCCATTTGGACAGAAGGGTGCTACGGATGGTCTCCATTCGGACAGAAGGGTTAAACGGATGGTCTCCATTCGGACAGAAGGGTGTCATGGATGGTCTCCATGCGGGCAGAAGATTGCCATGGATGGTCTCCATTCGGCAAAAGGGTGCCATGGATGGTCTCCATTTTGACAGAAGGGTGCTACGGATGAACTCCATTTGGACAGAAGGGCGCAAATGATGGTCTCCATTCGGGCAGAAGGGTCCAATTGATAGTCTCCAGGGTGCTTGAAGGATTTTACCCAAAAGGTCAGGGAGCAACACTTTGTATAACTGCATTGAAACCTGTTTTGGCACGCAATTAACCTTTCAAGAATGTGTTGCTTGATTCGTTGTCCGTTATCATTTCGGTATGTATTGTTCCATTGAGGATCAAGTATTCTAGGTTTAATTCATCACTAGCGGATGCACGCGCGCCCCCTCTTAAACGGTCCAAGTTTACTTTATATTACAGTATGGGGGATAAAAGCAATAAAATACGCTCATTATGCACCATTTCCGACTGCAAATTGTTAAAATTTTCTTGAGGAAGTAACCCCAACTCCCTATGCAAACAGTTTATGCCATATACTTTTGGTGCTGAGGGAGTGGAGCATGTCAAAAGGTTGCGCCCCCAATTTACGCCCCCTCTTACGTCAATTCTTGGAACCGTATCTGTGCATGACGGGAAAATGAGGACGGAACGACTTTACAATCATTTCAATTTATTTAGCGAAAACATTCAGAATTCGGAACTTTAAATGAGGCCGAATGTCATGAAACATGAATTAAAAATGACTGTTTCAGGCTAACAATGTGCAAGGTTTTTAATACTGAAAGTCTACGTCACATATTAATACTTAAAAAGTATTCCATTAGCTTGAATTTGCATAGTTTGTTATGGAATGCTTAAAAATATAATTGTGAATACTGGTTTGCACGAACACTTTCTAAAAATATGTATATACTTAATAAAGCTAATATTTGCTTTACAAAGATTGTGCATCTGAACGGGCGTGTTATTCCTCATATACAGCGGCGAGCTTTCCACGGGCTCCTAACCCAGTAGCCCGGAACACCGACCCCGCCAAGGGCGTCTTTTTTTACTCTTCGTCTGTAATCCCGTATGCGGAGCACGTGATAAAGAGTTCGTGTATTTTTTTCCCGCCAAAACAGCACGAAGTGCAGCGTTCTGCTGGAATCGGAACGCGGAATAGTTCCTTTCCTGAAAACAAATTAATAACGTATTAAGCATAATGTTTGATACAATTTTTTTTGTGTAATCGTATTTCCTCAAGCTTTCATTTTATATCAATACTCCATAATAAAGTGTGTTTGTTTTTATTCTGAGTGCTCATACTTCATTTCGGAAATTGATTCAATTCTTGCAGCTTTTCCAATCTTTTCAAAATACACTCTCTTATAACATGTATGTTTTCCGAACTTTTGGAAATAACAGGGTTACGGAACACAAGTTGTACGTTAATAACTTATATACGTGTATACACTTGAACTTGCACGTGGCGAGGATTTTTAAGTGCCACGGCACAGAGGCACGCCTATGTCTACGTGTAGGTAATCTATACGAAAAAGATAAACATACAAATAATATCGCAGCCTTGATCCCCATTCGAAGCTACTTGGCCATTTTCTACGAAATCAACCCGAATGTATACCGGTACATCAGTAAAAGTAGTTCATAAAATTTTGAATTAAATTATTCATTAAATGTAGTTTCTTAGCTTGTATTTGTAGATCAAAGATGAAATCTATTGCCAGTGATGTGTATCATTGCAAAAATAATTATAATTCGGAAGAGATAAGTCATTAAGTTTAACCAGTGTGTGTATACCACGTGATAAATTACGTCATATATGCTACGTCGGAAGGCATAAATTTGCTTAAAATGAAGACTTATATCAAAGATAACTTTTCATATACAACACCATTTTAAATGAAACAAAGGGCAGTCTATGCCGCTTAAAGAGCCCCGCATTTGTATCATTTCCGAAATTTGATGACGTCATTAGTTTCATCAAACACTTCGACAACCTGTTTCCAAAATAATGTTTTGACAGTGCTCCGTCAGACGGCCGTATAGTGAAAAGGTTTGTCGAAGTGTTTTAAGAAACTAAACTCGCAATCAAATTCTGGTAAAAGACCGAAGGTGGGGCTCCGTAAGCGGCGTAGACTGCGCTATATTTCATTTAAAATGGTAAAGAAATAGTGAAGTTATCTTTGTTTAAAGTCTTTTTAAATCAAAATATTGTCTTCCGACGTAGCATTTATGACGCAATTTATCACGTGGTATACACACACTGTTAACTGCTAAATCTACTTGCAGCGTAGTTAAAGAGTACCGATTTCTGACATTCTAAACCGTCCTATACATCCGATGTTGTTTAAGTAGAAAATGGCCGAGGATTTCCGAATACCTTGAAAATAGACAGTCGTTTGGAACTCCTCGGCCATTTTTATCGAAAACAACCCCATTCGGGACTCCTCGGCCATTTTTATCATTCGGAGATCCTCGGCCATTTTTATCGAAATCAACCTCGGATGTGTGCCGGTACATCAGTTGAAGTAGTTCGTAATTTTTTGAAGAATATCACTAATTAAATGTAGATGTATTTATTGATCTAAGTTTAAATTGATCGCCAGTGAAGTGTAATATTGCAAACATAATTAAGATTCCCAAATGTTAAGTCATATTGTTTAATTGCTAAATAAAATTACTACACGATCTACTTGCAGCGGACTTAAGCGTACCACTTTTTGAGTATGTAAACCGTCCAAATTCATTCGAGGTTGCTTTCGATAAAAATGGCCGAAGAGTTCAGAATGCCATTTTTAGGAATGACGTCACCATTACGTCAAATGTACTTCCGTTGTGTGGAAAATTCTCAATAAAAAAAATGTTCTTATGATTGATAGACATGTTTTCACATGCTCAATACACTGTAAATCAAAACTATCATTATTCCTGAAACTTTTATACCTTATATAAGTATCTATTCTTGCTTGATCTATCTTTTAGAGTAGAGATTAAAGCATAAACCGCTGCCCTATAGTTGAAAGGTCATTTTGGAAGATCTGTCATGGCGGACGGTGCAATTTTTAGAGTTTGTTTTTCAAGTGGAGTGATTTTTCTTAGGAATAACTTGACCCCCCTTTTTTATTGGCTTAAAAGGTAATTTAAAGCTTGTACTTTAAGAATATATGTGGTTATCATACCCTGCATTCGCTCGAAATGCCTTTAAATGTTGTCTAAAAATTATAATTTTACATTGAATTATATAGGGAATAACAATGGTGGTGTGTAACCTTTTATAGAAAAACAGCCTCATTCGGAACTCCTCGGTTATTTTTATAGAAAACAACCTCATTCGGAACTCCTCGGCTATTTATAGACAGTAAATAACCAAAACAAACAGCATTAAGAATGTATTCACTTTCATCCCTCGATTTGAAAAAATCCGCGTATCTGTTTCCAGATCGTACCGCATGACGCTGCTCGAAAAGAAGCATGCCACCCACAGTTTCCCCTCCGTGTCGATTGTCATGCCATCCGGAAAGCCGTGTGTCTTGAAGTTCTCCATGTTGTCCTCCTCGCCCAAACTGATAATTGTTCTCTCGTTGCCTTAAAAAAAGAGAACTTGCGGATGTTTAAATATGGACGCAACTTCCAGGGCGGGTAATCGTCCTGCACCGTACCATTCCAAATGTAAACAAAAACCGGCCATCTTGGAGGTAAAAAGGTAAGTTTTTAACTATTTCTCCGTTTTAAGAATAGCTTTGATGCAGAAATAAAGTTATGAACCTGCTCCTCACTTTTCAACTTATTCCGGTACCTATACGTCGGGTAGAAACTCATTTTATAACAAAATTTACATGTGCATGGGAAATTGAATGGACGTGATATGACTCGATTTGACAGGGTAAAGTGCAGTGCATTTTGCTATTTCTCACTCCTTTTTGTCCAAAATCAAATAAAAGACTAGTTTTCAGTAAAATTGTCGTATTTCATTTTTGGTACGGCGCTGTGCTATAAAATACATTGTAAAGTGCAGTGCATTTTGCTATTTCTCACTGTTTTTTTGTCCAAGAAAGTTATTTTACTGGTAAACTCTCCAAATATGAAATATGAAGTGTCATTTTACATTGCATGATCAATGACAAAGTTCAAAATCAAACCAAAGACTAGTTTTCAGTAAAATTGTCGTATTTCATTTTAGATACGGCGCAATGCTATAAAATAAATGAGTGCAGTGAACTTTTCCCCCGTATAACCAAATGGCATTGTCGTCGTCTCTTGCAGACTGACAATACGCGCAGACCAGCACCAATCGCCAGTAAGTTGCCGTACATAAATTATACACACATATATACGATTTAAACATTTAGAAGCAAATACTCCTTTAAATAAATAGCACTAGTGCACCCAAGTGCACTAAAGTGCACTAAATGTACGTCTTACCCTAGTGTACTATATGTAGTTGCAGCATATCAAGTATTTTGGTTTTCGTGGAGTTCGAGCCCACGCCGGTAGAGTCGAGAAAAAAACCCCGGTTAGTTTTCACGGCCACCGCGACTTTAACAAAAGTTTTGGATATGTTTACCTGTCGTAATTATAAATATTAATGAAAATTGTGGTCTTAAAAGACGATATTTGAGCAAATATCAACATTTGCTGAAGGGTTCCAGCTTTTGGCATGTTTGTTTTAACACTCCTTATGATTTGCCACCACTTTATTTCGTAATTACAAAAAAGTGCATTTTACAAACCATGAGCGAGTCGCTTTAATATGTGACACTAGCATTATACCTGCGAAATTAAAGCTATATTCGTATAGTCCAGTACGTATAGGCTTATCAGTATTTCCCTGTTGTGAAACTCGCTAATTGTATCAATAATTCATCAATTAAAATTATGTGTTCTTTGGTATCGGTTACAGTTTGGGGTCACCCAAAATAATTTTTGGATTGGATTTGTATTGCCTGTGAACATGTAATTGTTTACAAGAAAAATCACGCTTGTCGCGCCTTCAGCCTTGTAACGCTTTCAGCGCTGTTTATTTCGATCCGGCCTGGCAGTGCTGGGCGACAACTGTACATGATTTAATGCATATAGACAAAGATTACCCGACTTATCGTTTGATGTATTAGTTAGCCTCTGTTTAAATCTACCGATTCTACTAATTAAATTAAATAACGGCTGATTTACCTACATAATTTTACGGCAGATTTGAATAATACAAACACCCAATTGGACAAACTATATTTTCGAACACTAAGAATTGAATTGAATTGAATAGTTTATTACGTACTACAAGGTCTCCAGCCCAAAATACACAGTATCACATTTGTTATATAGATGACATATTCATAATTTAAATAATAAATAGACATGCACATGTATGTACAGTGACACATATAATGGTTATGAAACGATAACATTGGTGCATAAATAAGTATATAGGCAATATTTAAACATGTTTGTAACATATAATTATGTTCGTAATTGAACGTTGTTTAAACTTGAATAGTTGCATTTCTTAAAGAAAATGCATTTAGTAAAAAGTTTGCCAAACAACGTATATGTTCTTCCTGATCACACGACGTGATAGCATTAAATAGAGTAACACTCACAAATGTATTTAGCCATTGTGGCATAAAATGTTCATTTCTCAAGTCGTTATAAAGTGGACAAATTAACAGCATATGTAATTCATCTTCGACAGTGTACACATTTCGACTTCAGCAAAATGGGCAAAATCTATACTGTCGTTCTATATTCACATGTCTCCCCTTTTCTACCATCAATTTATGGCACGAGCATCGAAAGTTCGAAAGGGCCTTTCTATGTGAATATGGCATATTAAGTGTTAGATATTTTTCAATGTCAAGTAATGATTTAAATAATAATTTAATAATATATTGCTTTTGCCGATGAGTTTATGTCAGCATTAAGTTTCTGTAAAGCATAGTCTTTCAGTCTTCGAGTGAATGCAGCCATAAATGTCTTAACATCCCCGATTTCGTCTGCAATACGCGTAACCGAAACCATGTTGAAACAGTAGCTGTTTAACATGGGACGTCCAGTTGGTTCTTCCTGCTTCTGACTGTCTACGCAACATCAGGTAACATTGGCGTGGGTATCGTTGTGGTGACATCTGTAGAAGTCTCGTCCAGTACTTAATACATCTTGTCATATAATTGACAAATAACGGTAATCGTCCACATTCGCTAAGTGCGAAGAAGTTTGCTGTATTTGTATGCACTGCACATATTCTCTTACAAAAGTTTATTTGCACTCTTTCTGTGTTTATGGAAAGTTCATAGCCCCATATTTCGGATGAATAACAAAGGATCGGCACAACCATTGCATCAAATAATTTAAAAGATTGCGAGGGTTTGAAACGTCCAAAGTATTTTTCATATTTATATATTGTAATGAGTGCTTTTGAAGCTTGTTTACACAGCATATCTTTTGTCATTGACCAACTTAGTTTTGGAGTGAAGTATGCAGCCAAATACTTATAAAAGGACACAACTTCAAGTAATTTCCCCTTATAATACCATGGTTCATAAGCTCTTAGTGGCCCACCGTTTCTAAAAACCATCACCTTTGATTTATCTGTATTAACTTGCATACCTACTTCGTCACAAAATTGGGATATATTGTTTATAAGTCTCTGTAAGCCTATGGCGGTTTCTGAAAACCCAGACACGTCATCTGCGTACATAAAGGCATATACTTGATCAATATCATTTGCTATTACCACACCATTGTTCATTTTTAGTCTTAAGTAACCAATAAGATCGCTTATGAAGAGGGCAAAAATTATTGGTGAACTCAAACAGCCCTGCTTTGTTCCTAATTCACACTGGAAGATATCTGTCAGTCCATGTTTGAGTTTAACAGTTGCTTTCAGTTTACTATACATTGAGCGAAATATTTGCAAGAACGGGCCATTTATAGTGTTCCTGGACAAACATTCGAAGATCTTTTGGTGTTTACAGCTGTCAAAAGCCTTGAACAGGTCCACGTAAAATACATAAAACCGCCCACGTTGGCGAGTAGTATATTTCTGAATAACAGACTGTAAATTGAAAATATTGTCAAACGTCGAGTATCCTTTTCTGAAGCCTGCTTGCGATTCGTCGATAATCGAGTTATCATCGGACCAGTTCATGAGTCTTTTGGAAAGAATTTGCAAGAATATTTTACTAAGGCTACTCGATAATGATATAGCCCTATATTTATTTGGCTCTAGTTTTGATCCTTTTTTGTGAATGGGGCATATAAGACTCTCTCCCCACCCATCAGGATATATACCCTTTTCAAAAATAGCATTAAACAGTTTTGTCAAAAATGGCACAGTTTTATTTGAAGTGATTTTAAACATCTCCATACTCAGTCCATCGGCCCCTGATGCACAATTTCCGTTCAAACTTTTAATACTATCCGACACCTCAGTCTCAGTATAAGGTTCATTTAAGACATACGTATTTGTTTCCCTTGTTAATCGCTCACTAACGTAATCATCAAAGAGTATGCATTGGGAACGCCATCTTCCATCTTCAACAACGTCGGATATATATGGACGGTTAACAATGTCAGAAATCTTTACAAATAACTACGCTGCAAGTAGATCGAGTAATAAATTCAGTTTAGCAATCAAACTTAATGACTTTCCACACAGTGTCAACGCTGAAATCGTTATCCGTGAGGCTGAGTGCTTTTAATGATGTGAATATCGAGCCGTGAGTTCTATATTCGGCAATGTACAGCCACCAGACATCCATGGGCGTGTTAGGGCTTAGTACCAAAGATAAATATCGAGCAGTGAGTTCAATATTCGACAATGTACAACAATCAGACATCCATGGGTTTGTGAGGGCCTAGTACCCAAGGCCAAAATCGAGCCGTGAGTTTAATATTCGGCAATGTACAGCCACCAGACATCAATGGGTTTGTGGGGGTTAGTATTCAAGGTGAATATCGAGCCATGAGTTCAATATTCGGCAATGCACAGCCACCAGACATCCATGGGTGTGTGAGGGCCTAGTACCCAAGGCCAAAATCGAGCCGTGATTTCAATATTCGGCAATGTACAGAAACAAGACATCCATGGGCTTGTGGGGGTTAGTATTCAATGTGAATATGGAGCCGTGAGTTCAATATTCGGCAATGTACAGCCACCAGACATCCATGGGTTTGTGAGGGCCTAGTACCCAAGGCCAAAATCGAGCCGTGAGTTCAATAGTCGGCAATGTACAGCCACCAGACATCCATGGGATTGTGTGGGTTAGTATTCAAGGTGAATATCGAGCCGTGAGTTCAATTTTCGGCAATGTGAAAGGAACCAGACATCCATGGGCTTTTGAGGTCATAGTACCCAACGTGAATATCGCGCTGTGGGTTCAATATTCGGCAATGTAGAGAAATCATACATACATAGGCTTGTGAGGGCCTAGTACCCAAGTTCAATATCGAGCCGTGAGATCAATATTCGGCAATGTACAGAAACCAGACATCCATGGGCTTGTGAGGGCTAAGTAGCCAAGGCGAATATCGAGCCGTGAGTTCATTGTTCGGCAATGTACAGTTATCAGACATCCGTGGGCTTGTGGGGGCTTAGTACCCAATGTGAATATCGAGCTAGCTGCGAATATCGAGCCGGGAGTTCATTATTTGGCAATGTACAGCCATCAGACATCCGTGGGCGTGTGAGGGCCAAGTACCCAAGGCAAATATCGAGTAAGCTTCGAATTGCGATATCCATGTCAGTACATTACCGAATATTGAACACACAGTTCTAAGTACTACGCCATCTTTTGTCGTATTTTTTTTTCATTTCTAAGACAAACAATTAAGTATAGGAACGAAGAATAGTATGTATCGAAGACAGAAGATAATTTTTGTAACTTTAATGAGCAAATACTCAGTAGTATACATAACAAAGGAAAACATAAAATGTCTACCCTCTAATAAGATAACATAAATACGAAATGTTTGACAAACTTAACAAAACGTCTATCTACAACGCAAATTTAAGATGCAATACATTTCGAAATAGAGCTACGAAATACATCTATAATTACTCGCAAATATACCAAACAATTAAGTTTGCGAAAATATATCAATTGTTTAGCAAACTTGCATTTTTTTAATACAACTATCTAAAAAAATATAAGATGCAACGCTTTATGCTTGTAACCACACGCAAAAAAAGATTGATCGATGACCATGATATCCTACTTGAAATAATAATGAAATAAACTATTCACATTTTTTTTTGTTCATTACTTGTTCTTGGCAATTAAACAAGCCCTAAACATACTCGTCTGAAATTTAGGCTTGTACGCATATATAGTTAAAGTTTCACCATGTCGCAATGAATAAGTTAACTGTTATTTAACTGCAAATCATGCGATTTTTTTTTAAATTAAACTCATAAATCCTGAACATTGTCATTCGACATACCATGAATTAAACGGACTTAACTGGTTGTAAAATTCGGTCGTTTATAATTAAATTTAATCAAATTAACATAAAAGTATTTAGATATTATTAAACTTAATTTATTGAAAGATAGATTATCATTATACCGCGCGTTTTCAAAAGTAACTTATAACTTATAAAAACACAGCACAAACAATGTATCGTTGTTTTTAACAATTTTAATGACTGGATTTCTGTTGTACAATCACGCTATGGTAGCTTTTTACCGTCAAATATATTCATCATCGTTCAAAACAATGGTGTGTGTTTTTTATTTTTAATTTGCCTTCATGAGAAAAAGATATATGATAATGCTACATTTTAAACATTAATTCGAAAACATTCAAAGTGGTAAGATATATATAGACATAGTTAATAAATAATGGTAATTTTATATGATTCGCTGCTGCGGTTAAAATTAACATTCAGCCGTGCAAAATTGTAGCAAAAAAGTGTTTTATTTAAAGCATTTTAAAGCATTTTAATCAATCAAATACTAAAAAAACGCCTTTTTAAAAGATTATCCATGAACATCAGATACTATAACAATTTATAACGTTTATTTCAAATGCAAAGCTATATTTATAAAAAAATATCCCTAAAGTTCCATTGAAATTATTCAAATAATTATAATCTAAAATAGTTATATATAATGGCACATCATCTAAAACAACAACAACAACAACAATTTAATATAATTCGGCAAACCACAAACTCAGCGAGGTACGCTTTGTTTATATTCTGTCTTTAAGCTGCATTCTCACAGATTGAACGTTTTGACAACTTTAAAAAAATCGTCATGGAATAGCCAATTTATGCGAAAATGCACGTAAACCAGTCATATAAGACTGCTGACAAAAATTCAGATTGCAGATTTTCATATCTAATTTCAAATATTAATGTTTTATGCATTTTTCTTAAACCGTTAGTAACGCTTTTAGCCATAAAACATCAATTTTCGAACGGAAAATCTGCGATCTGATATTTTGTCAGCAGTCTTATATCATTGGTTTGCTGATATTTACGCAAAAATTGGCTAATTCCAAGACAAAAACTAAAAAAAGGTGTCAAAACGCTAAATCTGTGAGAGTGCAGCTTTAAAGAAGGATGGTTGTCGGTTGATCTATGGACTTGAATAACTTCGACTTGCCTGCGTAATGTTCCGACCACCGAAGGTTCAGTGTGATATATCTTAAAGCTGCACTCTCATAGATTGACCGTTTTTACACCGTTTTTATTTTTGTCTTCAAATGAGCCAGTTGGAGCATAAATGTCTGGACACTTGTGATACAAGACTGCTGACAAAAGATCAAATCACAGTTTTTCATATTTACGTTCGAAATGAGATGTTTTTTGGCCCAAAGTCTTTCCAACGCTTTAAGAAAAATGATTTTTTCAGCAGTTTTTTTCAAACAATTAAAATCTGTGCTTTTGTGAGATATCTTATATGGCTGAACTAAAGGCATTGATTCAAACAGCTGATTCTTAGACAAAAACTAAAAAAAGGTCAAAATAATCAATCTATGCAAAGTGACGCTTTTGAAATGAAAATAATTATAGTTTCCTGTCATTCGGAACTTCTCGGCCATTTTTTTTAAAAACAACCTCGGATGTATGCAGGTACATCAGTTGAAGTAGTTCGTAAAATTTTGAATTATATCATTTATTAAATGTAGTGTTTTAGAGTTGTATTTATTGATCTAAGTTTAAATTGATTGCCATTGAATTGTATTATTGCAAACATACTGAAGAATCCCAAGAGTAATGTCACAAAGTTTAACTGCTAAATAAAATTACTACGCGATCTACTTGCAGCGGACTTAAACGTACCACTTTTTGAGTATGTAAACCGTCCAAATACATCCGAGGTTGTTTTCGATAAAATGGCCGAGGAGCTCCGAATGAGTTTCCTGTATAAAAGTATTTAAATTTATTTCGAGTAGATTTGCGGAAGTACGTTTGCGCGTGCGCACTAGGCTACAATGTGATACGGAATAATCACACAGTAAAACACGGTTTCCATGTTATCTGTTTAAGTCATACAGTATTTTAGACGTATATTTAACAGATATGAAATACCATGCAGTATAACTGATTATGTATAAGATAAAAAATAGTATTTATTCCTTTTACAGTACACTTCGTATTTGAAAGCATGACATAAGTGTTTAATTTTCGGCTACCTTTGACACACGCGCAAAGAATTTATTTCTCAACAACAACAACAACTTGTTAGAGAAATTATGAATAATTTGCCCACAAATATATACAGCAATATATTACTATAGCAACATACTTGTAAACACAGGCATGTTATATTATGCAAATTAAGCAACACAATAATTATTTTGTGTCCCATTTCGTCGCTCTCATTACTATTTTTGTCAAAATGTCTACTTTAAATAATAAACTTATCACCGACGGACATTAACACACAATTAATTGCAAAGTTCGCCCGTTGTGGCCTTAAAATTTATGACTTACTAGTCACGACTAATATTTGGTACAAAAAGTGAACAATTACACTAAAATCTGTTCACAAGATAAAACATTCTTCCATACACAATGTTACTTAATCTTCATAATTCGAAATAGTCGCAGATTCCTTTTGATTCATCTGCATACCTCTGAAAACCATTAACCATTCATATGCACATAAATGGTTATAAACGCTGATTTACTTGTGCGAGTGTTAGATGTCCCGTTTGAGCGTTTCCTGCTAAGCTTTATGGCATGCCAAATGTTTCTACATTCTTAATCATCCCGCACTTGTCGTTGAATCTAAATCACTTCATTGTCTTAACACACTGGAAGTATTCATGATTAGCTAACTAGCTGTCAATGTTTCGCTTATTTTTGGATACACCCATTTCCTATATATTTATGGCTTAATATAATGTATAAGCCATAAATAACAGTCAGAAAACTTCAATAAAGGCATCACTTTCTCCAAGCATTATGTCAATTTTATTCAAGTTTTCCTTTGAAAAGGTTTAAATTGCCACATTGCGGTTTTATTCATCGTTTTTGTGACATTGTCCGTGAATAACGCATTGTCTTTACATTACAATAACCAACGTGTTCACTGTCACAAAATATTGTTCAGCTCATTTAAAGGAATGTTTTTGTGAAGAAGTTCTTGTTTAATTTGGTCTAACTTTATATCCTTTACAGACTCACTTAGTTTATTTGTAAGACCACTGAGTTCGTGAAAGTCCTTGAAATGCTCTGCACTCCCAGCGCTTAGATCAGCAGCGCCAGCAACGATTGGCTTAATGCCCATATCTACTCCAGAGCCAGCATTTCTTGGTACAGATCGTTCAGATTCGGTAGCGCTCGACGTTGCTGTTGTTGCAGTAGATGTTGAATTCAATTTCTGTGTTGTTTCGGTAGTAGATGTAGCAGTGGTCGACTTTTGCGTTTCTAGCGTAGTTGTTGCAGCAGAACTTGGTTTTAGGGTGTTCGTTGATGTTTCTGTATTTTTCGCCGTGGTAGTAGATAATTCTGTAGGAGATGTTGTAGCTGTGGTTGTAATTGTTGATTCGGTTTGTGTAGTGGAAGCGCTTTGTTCGGGTTTCAGCGATGAGATTATGTCTGTCGGGGCCGAATCGGATGCTCCATGCTGGATTTGAGATATCTTATTTGAATTTGCTTTTTCTACATCCGGGATATCTAAAGCACTAGTTGATGCTGGTGTTGTTTGTATCGCAACGACCGTTGCTGTTGTTGATGATGGCGAGCTACTCATGGCCGAAGATGTACTTTCTGCCGACGTAGTAGGTGTCGTTAGCTTTTGTGTAGAAGTTGAAATTGATGCTTTGGTTGTTGGTATTGATGCTGAATGTGTGGTCGTTTGTGGTTCCTTTGTGATATCTGCATCAGGTTTTTGCAGTAACGTTGTTGATGATATCATCTGTGATGTCGACGTTTCAGAAAGTTTCCGAATTTCATCTTGAACGGCGTTAGATTTCGGTTGAGATTTTACCATTGTTTCCTTAGGCTTACTTGTCGCTTGTTGAGTGGAAGATTCATGTTTTTGCGTTGACGTAGATGAGACCAGAGTATCTGGCGATGTTAAAGGTGTTGATGGGGCAGAGGGACTCTCAATATCTTTTGGTGGAAAACCCGATCCTTCAGTGTGAGTTTCGCGCACATTTGTATCGCTTTTTTCAGTGTCTTTCATTGCAATGTCATTTTTCGCAACGTCTAGACCTTCTGTCGAAGTCTGTTTACTGGTCGGCGTTTTTTCGCTATCTGTTTTTGTGCTAACGATTGCTTGTTCCTTTTTCTCTGTGTTTTGTTTTGGAACTTTGTCTACGATAATAGGAGCCGATGACACTTCTAGATGTGGTTCGGACTCAGCTGTCCGAATTTTGCCGTCCATCTTAGATAACGATGTTGCTAATTTTGACACATGCCCGTGACTCTCATTTGCACCGGCTGTCATATTTATGGCCGATCGTGCAAGATTATCATTATTTATGACACTAGAGGACATACTTTCACTCGGCGAAGTGCCCATTGATGGCGATTTGTTTTTATTGTTTTCTGTGTTCAAGGCTGAACTGATTTTTTCACCGGAAGATGCCGTCGTCTTTGTGGTTGCTGTTGTTGTTGTCACTTGTTCTGAGGAAGCGGTTGTTATGGTTGTTGTTGTTGTTGTGTCTGATGATTGAGATGGAGTTAATGTTGTTGGTGTCGATGAAGAACTAGGTGGAGTCGTAATTTTTTCCACTTGCAAAGCCTTTTCTATAATTTCAAGGAGCTCAGACGTTTTACCCGCACTTATGCCATGTGCAGTGATTGGGTTATTGTTGTTTGATCCTTCTGACATAACTGTTGCATCAGTTGACGTGTCTGACGTCATAGAAGCCGTAGATGACGCAAGTGTTGTTGTTAACAGGGTGCTTTTTGAACCGTTAGACGCTTGTGTAGTTTCAATTAACGTCGGCGGTAAGACAGTTGACGTGTTGACATTTTGTTTGTCCCCTGATTTGTCAGTCATTATATTTGTGTCGTTGCTTGGTGTGCAGTTAACGATAATAGTTTTAGTTATATTTTCCTTCACCGAAATTTCACCGCCAGTGTCAATTCTGTCAATTGTCGGCGATTCCGCCTTCGACTCTCCAGACTTACTTGGCGGTGCATCTCTGTCAAGTATGATTCCTGCTAGCGCCTGCGCTAATTTTGATTTGTCAAATGTGGACACCTTTTTCTTCTTCTCCTTTTCGACGAGCACGTTTACTTCAAATGTCTCCCCGCCCGCGGGGACACCCGAGTCAGTCCCATTAGTAAGAATCTTTTCACAGAAAAATCCATTACAATTTTCTGGACATTCACAGTACCACGTACAATCTGCACCCTTCTCCCTACATCTGCCATTGTTCTTGCACCAAGTGTGGAATATTTTACACGGGGAAACACACTGTTTTTTGGATGGCCTATTCTCTAACGAAGTCCACATGTTCATTCCTAGGATTGGTGTTATAATCTCCATACACAAGACTGTGAAGAATACTAATTTCACAGTAGAAAATTGGATTTTGTTTCGGGCTCTCATTTTCATCAGAAGTCCCACTACGATGTTATAAAAGTGTCAAAATGTATTCACAAAGTGTTTTTATCCCAAATATCTGAACCCAAGTATGTGTATACAATAAAGTTTTCCATCTACACGCCTAGCGTAACGTCCATTTTCCATTATAACAATGAAAATACAAAAATAATGTTCATTCACCGAATGTCCTCCTGTCTTATTTACACCAACAACTTAAACTGAACATGTGTTTATGTACGTATAAGATAATGTCCGAAAAATTCAGTTGAAAAACTAATGACGCACCGTTAACCGTACAAAGTTATGTTGACAAAATCCTTCTGCAGACAGTGGGATCGCTTATATATATGCGATATGTATGCAAATGACAGGTGGATAAAGAATGGAGTGTCGCCTTTAGTCTGTCGCGGTGAGATTTCAACCATGAATACTGAACACATTACCTTCCCTCACGTGAATATCATTAAATGCATATTGCCTTGTTGTTTGATATGGTGTCATACAACCCTTGTTAAGTCAGGGGTAATTAAGGTTATATTGTAAGATACGTGTTTGGACAGATCAGCTGGGGCAGTATCAATAAAACTTCTTAGGTCATTTCTTAAAGCTGCACTCTCATAGGTTTACCGTCTTGACAACTCATTATTTTGTTGTCTTGAAATGAACCAAATTTTGCGTAAATGTCTGAAAACCAGTAATATAAGAATGCTGATAAAAATTCATATCGCAGTTTTTAATATTTACGCTCGAAATTTGATGTTTTATGGCTAAAAGGGTTACTTACGCTTTTAAAAAAATCGACAGTTTTCCAAACAATTGATATCTGCTCTATTATGAGTGATCTAATATGACTGTTTTAAAAGCATTGTTGCCAAAATCAGCTGATTCTGAGATAAAAAAAAATGAAAAAAGTGTCATATTGGTTAATCTGGTAGGGTGCAGCTTAACTTCAGACCATTTTTTTAACATGTCCGAAGTCATTTTAAAAGAAAAGTTTATAGTTGTTTTAACATAAAAAATGTAATTTCGATAAAATAAATGAATATAAGATATTTCAGACATTATTAGGTTATGATATTATTAAAACCAGCGAGATACTTACCTTAAGAACGTGAATTGAGTTAAGAAGGGACTTACCATTTTTTATAAATACCGGCCCAGGAAAAGAAGCAAATGAACTATATAGATCTTTTGCCAGGACTAGGCGGTAACAGTGATTATTATACTTGCTTTAAAGAGACTCTCTTATTCAAAATCAATACATAACACATGTATAACAAACAGAAATTTTAACTGATAAACCTTTTACTACTTAACTAAATAATACATTTATGGAACATATTAATTACTGAAAACAAGATTGTAACTGTATATTTAAAAGCAGAAAGCGCAAAAATATTAAATGATTGGTGAATGCTAAAAGATTTACTGTGATCTACTATAGTCTCAAAAGGTAGAAATACTGTGTTTTATGCTCATTTCTTTCAAATTCAACTCGGTATCCTTCAAAAGAACTGTTGTTTTCGACATCTATTCATCCTGTTTGAAATATTAAAACAATATTATTAATTGTGGTAATCTTATTTCGGAGTAAGAGTGCATCTTTTACTTTTCAAGTTATCTGTGTATTTATCATGTGACATTTTGTGTCACTCGGATGCCTGTTAATGTTGTGGCTCAAAACTGACATGTCCCTTTAAGTGTCCATATAATAATTGCATTATTTACGGGATGAGGATGGTGTAGTGTAAGCTAATTTATACTCTCACTCGGGCCTTTCCCATTTGGCGAGTGGTCCGATAAGATTTTTAGTCATTTTAGGTTTTTGGGACCATAGTGAACAGAGAATGTACCGATAAGATTGTTAGTCATTTTAGGTTTTTGGGACCATAGTGAACAGAGAATGTACCGATAAGATTGTTAGTCATTTTAGGTTTTGTGGACCATAGTGAACAGAGAATGTACCGATAAGATTGTTAGTCATTTTAGGTTTTGTGGACCATAGTGAACAGAGAATGTACCGATAAGATTGTTAGTAATTTTAGGTTTTGTGGACCATAGTGAACAGAGAATGTACCGATAAGATTGTTAGTCATTTTAGGTTTTTGGGACCATAGTGAACAGAGAATGTACCCCCCCCCCTTAACGTCCCTCCTAAAAGACGATCAGTAGTTTTAGTGGTGCGAATCGAACTTGCTACCCCTGGATTGGCAGTCAAGTATGTTTCCACAAGAACACATATCCGCCACGTTTGCTGTGTTTCGTATCTTATTGTAATTATATGTTTTGTTGATGGATTAATAATTGCATTGATATTATGTTTAAAAAAATCCCGAAAATACATCGTATAAAAAACACATTAAATACGAATAATAATGTAATTATGCATGCGTTTATTGTATGCGTATGTGTATTTTGTAGTAGTGTTATGTGACGTTCATCTGTTCATGCTGAAGTCAAAATACATTTTATGTCCTGTTCTGGCCGAATGTTATGCAAAGCTTAAAGCTGCACTCTCACAGATATGCCGTTTTTACAACTTGTTATTTTTTGTCTTTGAAAGAGCAATTTTTTGCATAAAATTCTGCAAACCAATGATTTAAGATTGCTGACAAAAAATCCGATCGTAGATTTTCATATATCCGTTCGGAAATTAGTGTTTTATGGCTTAAACCGTTTACTAACGGTTTAAGAAAAATGCATAAAACATCAATTTTTGAACATAAATATAAAAATCTGCGATCTATTTTTTTGTCAGCAGTCTTATATAACTGGTTTCCATGGATTTTCGCAAAAATTGGCTCGTTCCAAGACAAAAAAATAATAAAAAGTTGTCAAAACGTTCAATCTGTGAGAGTGCAGCTTTAATTATGGCCCTTGTTATGCGAATCTTAATTATGACAGACAGACAGAATTCTGTAATGTCAAACGTGTTAATAACAATCTCTTAAAAGTGATATGCATCAGAAAGTAATTAATATGGTCACAGTGATACATGGCATACTGCAAGGAAAAAAGTATAGACACAGAAAAAATGAATAAAAAATACAAATGAATATCGAAGTCAAAACATAAAATTTAATGGTAGATATCTGAAATAACAATATAAAAGGGAGTTTTGGAGCCTAATATTTTATATTACTTTATAGTCTAAATGATAGTATTTGTCATAGAATTTCTTAGAAGAAATGATTGGTTTATAGATTATCTTTACATATTTCTTGTTATGACGATGTGTTGCGATATCATTAATTCAATAAACTTGTACATACTTTGGTTTAAAATATCAAATGGTTTGATCAATTCCTTTCTTATATTGTAATGCCCCAGTCAATTGTAGCCACGGCCCCCATGTCCGGGGGTATACCAGGGATAGCGGGCGAATTGGGCTGTGTTTTGAACTTCCAGATGGCCCGCAGTGCCGAGTGAATGCGGTGATCATGTTTTCGCGCCGAAAATAGAGGGGAATGGGCTCTACCTATCATGCCCCCGGGGTGCGGTGGCATTTAGCGATGATTTCACCAGCATTGTGTCCTTGCAGGGCGCGGATATTCCCTGGAATTGGCTGGACCGAAAGTCAAAATTCCCATCTATATCGGACCTTGGGGGGGGGGGGGGATGCGTGGAATAATTTAATACTGACTCAAATAGTGAAGTTCATAGTTTCAATACAACCACGTAGACAGAAAACTTTGAGGAAATAATACGAATACCGCTTAACAATGTTGCTATTGTGAAAAATAAATGGGGGGTAAGTGTACGAGATCTCGATTTCGAAGAAATATGATGCACATACAGGATGTTTTTGTTAAATTATTTTTTAAAACTGCTTACAACAAGATGTGGTAGGAATGTTTTTTTCAATGCACTATTAAAAAGAGAGTCACATATTGTGACATATTGGCGACTTTTGTTTAAGGATTTACGTAGAAAACATATTTTTAAAAGAAAGGCTCTGTCCAGTACTGAGAAAATATCCTTATTCAAGGGATGTGCATGTTTTAATATGCTTAGTTCATTAATTTTGCTTGGTATGTCATCAAGTGCTTTAAATAAATACTAAGATAAAACAAGGATTTGCTTTTTACTTTATTTTTCTTAAAGTCCGTGCAAGGTCCGGTTAGGATTTTAAGTTTAGTTTTCATCTTAATCAATAACTGTCCGGGCCGGTTGTTATCAATCCTCTTAAGTCATTTCTTAACTTAAGTCAATTTTCTTAAAGCTACAGTCTCACAGATTGAACGTTTTGACAACTTTTTTTTATTTTTTGTCTTGGAATTAGCAATTTTTTGCGTAAATATCTGCAAGCCAGTGATAAAAGAGCTGACAAAAGATCAGATCGCAGATTTATACATTTCCGTCCCAAAATTGATGTTGTATGCATATTTCTTAAACCGTTAGTAACGGCTTAAGCCATAAAACATTAAATTTGGAATGGAAATATGAAGATCTGCGATTTGATCTTTTGTCAGCATTCTTTTATCACTGGTTTGCAGATATTTACGCAAAAAATTGCTAATTCCAAGACAAAAAATAAAAAAAGTTGGAAAAACGGTAAATCTGTGAGAGTGCAGCTTTAAATTCTCATTGTCGAATCGAATGAAAAATGTGAGTGTTTTTAACATCAAAAAGTATTTTGAATCAGAGCAATGGTAATAAAGTCGGATATTATGAATTCATTTTAACCTATTATAAGTAAGATACTTTATTTAAATAATAATTATTATTTCTATCGTTAGTAAATGACTTAAGATTACGTAGGAATACCGGGGCTGGAGTAAAAATCTCGTAAACCGGTTTAACCCTCAGTGGAATTCTTGATACTGAACGTTCCTAGGAGGTAAACCCCGTATTTACTCGCGGCGCTGTGTGTCTCATTGAGTAAACTTTACCCTGCATTGTTATAGGTCTCGTTATGTGTCTCGTTGTGAGTACGCTGTATCTCGGAGTTGTGTGTCTCGTTGAGTGTACGTTGTATCGCGGCGCTGTGCGTCTCATTGAGTAAACTTTACCCTGCATTGTTATAGGTCTCGTTATGTGTCTCGTTGTGAGTACGCTGTATCTCGGAGTTGTGTGTCTCGTTGAGTGTACGTTGTATCGCGGCGCTGTGTGTCTCATTGAGTAAACTTTACCCTGCATTGTTATAGGTCTCGTTATGTGTCTCGTTGTGAGTACGCTGTATCTCGGAGTTGTGTGTCTCGTTGAGTGTACGTTGTATCGCGGCGTTGTGTGTCTCGTTGAGTGAACGTTGTCTTTCGGCGCTGTGTGTCTTGTCGAGTGTTTGTTGCATCGCGGCGTTGTGTGTCTCATTCAGTGAACGCTGTCTCGCTGCGTTGTGTGTCTCGTTGCGTGTTCGTTGTCTTGCGGCGTTGCGTGTCTCGTTGAGTGTTTGTGTATCGCCGCGTTGTGTGTCTCGTTGTGGGTTCGTTGTATCACGGCGTTGTCGCGTTCAGTGTACTCTGTCTTGCGGATTTGTGTTTCGTTAAGTGTTCTCTGTCTTGCTGATTTGTGTGTCTTGTTCAGTGTTCTCTGTCTTGTGGAGTTGTGTGTCTCGTTCAGTGTACTCTGTCTTGCGGAGTTGTGTGTCTCGTTCAGAGTACTCTGTCTTGCGGAGTTGTGTGTCTCGTTCAGTGTACTCTGCCTTGCGAAGTTGTGTGTCTCGTTCAGTGTACTCTGTCTTGCGGTGGTGTGTGTCTCGTTTAGTGTACGATGTCTTGCGGAGTTGTGTGTCTCGTTGAGTGTACTCTGTCTTGCGGAGTTGTGGATCTCGTTCAGTGTACTCTGTCTTGCGGAGTTGTGTGTCTCGTTCAGTGTACACTGTCTTGCGGAGTTGTGTATCTCGTTCAGTGTACGCTGTGTTGCGGAGTTGTGTGTCTCGTTCAGTGTACTCTGTCTTGCGGAGTTGTGTGTCTCGTTGAGTGTACGCTGTCTTGCGGAGTTGTGTATCTCGTTGAGTGTACGCTGTCTTGCGGAGTTGTGTGTCTCGTTGAGTGTACGCTGTCTTGCGGAGTTGTGTGTCTCGTTCAGTGTACGCTGTCTTGCGGAGTTTTGTGTCTCGTTGAGTGTACTCTGTCTTGCGGAGTTGTGTATCTCGTTCAGTGTACTCTGTCTTGTGGAGTTGTGTGTCTCGTTGAGTGTACTCTGTCTTGCGGAGTTGTGTGTCTCGTTCAGTGTACTCTGTCTTGTGGAGTTGTGTGTCTCGTTCAGTGTACTCTGTCTTGTGGAGTACTCTGTCTTGTGGAGTTGTGTATCTCGTTCAGTGTACTCTGTCTTGTGGAGTTGTGTATCTCGTTGAGTGTACGCTGTCTTAAGGCGTTGTGTACTTTGGTTCGGTTTTTTTTGGAAACAGGGATATTCTGATCTTATTTTTTAATTATTTTTTAGAGCCAACATAGCCCCTTTTATAAAAAAGAAATCAAAAAGATGCATTCATCCGCCATATTGTTTATATTTGTTATAATTGTCAGTCCTGGATCATGATAATCATGTAGAATTTCAATTGGCGATGTCCCATGACTGACATAAATCAAAGCGGTAAAAGGACTATAACAGGGTCTTGGAGGCGACGATTAAGGTCTTCGTGTATTGGACTATAATAAGATATGTCCTTTGAGCTTACATGCTAAATTTCTTTAGTTGCTTAGAATACAACCTACATTTACAGCCAATGAAATTGCAGATTTGAAATCATTAAGTACTACGATTAGTCATTAAGAATTTCAATTTTCTCAGGTGTTTAAAGGTCCGCCCACTGCCACTCATCCGATACACAGTTTCTGCGTCAAATTTTGCGTTGACAAAATGTCAGCAAATGAGATTGTATTCTTAATTAGTTAGATTACCTGAAATAAAATCTAAATGATCAAGAAGGGCTTCTTGTCAACGCTCATTCCGCCCATTCTTTATAAATATGATTTAGCTTCATGTAAGCTCACTATTACTTATTTAATCCTGTTGGTGCTTCTATAAAAAGCTTATTTTGTAACCACGTTAATTAATGCTTTTATAATATTAATCACATGCAAATTACAAGGCGATAATTGATAATCGAGACGTTTTGAACGAGATTTTCGTGCAAAAAGAGCAGTTGGAAGGCAATTAATTATATGTACTATTAAAACATAAAAATCACACTTTGTGCATACGACAAGACGAAATATTGTCCTCGGGCACGTTTCAGAGCCTTAAAACGAATGCACTTTTATAGAAACTGAACATAAAACGTAATAAAAACTGTCCATATTCGTAACAAAGTGTATATTTGTTCCCAAACGCACTCAACAGAAACAAAACTAATTTTCACTTTTTACATCCCCTGGATTTTTTTATTGATTTTTTTATAATTGAATACAATCGTAAAAAAGCAACTTGGAATGCGTTTTCAACAGCTTATTAAGTTCTGTTCCATAGATTAATCGAGGAAGTATGACCTGTAATTGTTGTGTCACATTTAACGCGATTAAACTTAATATTCTTAATTCAGGGGTCTGGGTGTCCAGCCTGCAAATGTTGTGTCACATGTTTAGTGATTTAACTTAGTATTCTTATTTCATGGTATTGGCTATCCAGCCTTTTATAGCATTGTACGTCAAACCCGTATAAGAAGAACGGAAGGATGCCACTATAGGCCGTCCTAAAGTAGACTGGTACACTACGTTACCTTTTAATAAAAATCTAACGATTCTTAAGAGTACAAGGGTACCAGTCTGTATCCTTCAGCGCTAATGCACCAGTCAATTGTAACCACGGCTGCCCCAGGTCCGTGGAATAGCGGGGACTTTGTCTTTCGGTCCAGCCAAGCCAGGGTAAAACCCCCGCCTAGCGGGGACGATCTGCTGGTAAAATCCCCGCCAAATGTCCCCGCACCCCGGGACCCTAAGTAAGGCCCATTCCCCGCTATATTTGGCACGAAGACAAAACCACCGCATTCACCCGGCACTGCGAGGCACCTGAAAGGTAAAAAGCCCATTTCCCCGGCTATCCCCGGTATACACATGGACCCAGGGGACCGTGGTTACAATTGACTGGTGCATAATGGAGCTCTATATCTTAATCACGACATGCTTAATTCTCGTACCAAACAGAACAGGGGCCGTATTCAATATACTTCTTAGTTATTTTTTAAGAAAATATCTTCACAATTTTTAACTTATGTAAGATTTTTCCCTAAATCCTTATTCAATATACAACTTAGAAATTTCTTAGTGAAGAAATTTATTTGGTCAATTTATTTCTTAGTTGAAAAATTTCGTTAAAAAATGATTCTTTTTTTTTATTTTCATGGGGAATTCCTCTCTATATATAGTAACGGTGCGCATATAAGGGTCATTAGAAATGGCGGATTGTTGTAGATTTATCATGTGTGTAATAAAAAATGTGTCGGTTAAATGTGTTATACACGTGTGAAACATTTAAGCCGACATGTAACATTGGAAAGTGTATAATGTTTACCAAACAAAACAGACTATCATTCGGGACTGAATGGCCTGTCACTTATTATTTAAGTGCAATTAAATTTATGTTTTCGATATCATTTGTTTTCAATGCAACATGTGTTTTAACAGGTAAAAGGTTTAAGAATGTCATTATAATATGTAATGGGTTTGGGTTGATTGATTAAAATGTTTTTTGCAAAGCGTGCATGACTAGCTATTTAAACAGTGATCAATAAAATCAATGAAAACACAAAATCAAATCGATAACCTTCAATTATTTCAATAAATTTTGCTATACGGTTTGTTTTCTAACTGCTTTTGTGCATTATTAAACAACCATTCTATATACTAGTACACATTTATTTAAAGCTGCACTCTCACAGATATACCGTTTTAACAGCGTTTTGTTTTTTGTCTCGGAAGGAGCAAATTAATGCGTAAATATCTGCAAATCATATAAATGATTGCTAACAAAAAATAAGATCACAGATTTTTATATTTCCGTTCGAAAATTAATATTTATGGTTTAAACCATTTTTTTTTTAAACATAAATATAAAAAATCTGCGATCTAATTTTTGTCAGCAGTCTTTTATAACTGGTTTATATGAATTTTCGAAAATATTGGCTCGTTCCAAGACAAAACAAAAGTTGTGAAAACCTTCAATCTGTGAGAGTGCAGCTTTAAGTAAGAATGTCACAATACAAAGAACGGAAGGATGTTAGTCTAGGTTTTAAATTATTTGTATTCTTTCGGTGCTAATGCAACGTTGTATTTTATCACGTCATCCTTTATGCACCAGTCAATTGTAACCACGGCTCCCCCACGTCTGGAGACTAGCGGGGACTTCCCCGCCCAGCGGGGACGAACTGCTGGTGAAACCCCCGCCAAATGCCCCCATGGACTCTAGGTCAGGCCCATTCCCCGCCATTTTTGGTGCGAAGACAAAACCACCGCATTCATCCGGCACTGCGGGGCCACTAGGAAGGTAAAAACACGGCCCATTTCCCCGGCTATCCCCGGTATACACCCGGACCTGGGGGGAGGGGGGGACTTGGTTACAATTGACTGGTGCATTAATTCTACAAGCTGGGGTATTTCGATATCAGACCATCTTCGGCAGTCCAGCGTAGCATATAAGTTATGATACGCTGGGGTGCTGAGGATGGTATCCGTGACCACAGTTATTTTTTACTATATGTTTCAAATAGACACTAACCTCAGTGTGTGTATACCACGTGATAAATTGCGTCATATATGCTACGTCAGCGGGCAATATTTTGCTTCGAATGAACACTTTACACAAAGATAAATTCACTATTTTTATTAAATGAAAAATAGCGCAGTCTACGCCGCTTACGGAGCCCTGCCTTCGGTCTTTTACCAGAGTTTGATTGAGAGTTTAGTTTCTATAAACAAACCTTTTCACAATACGGCCGTTTGACAGAGCACTGTCAAAACATTATTTTGGAAAAAAGGTTTGTCGACGTGTTTGATTAAACAAATCACCCTATCAAATCATGGTAATAAAACGAAGTCGGGGATCTATAAGCGGCATAAATTGACCTTTAAAATGGTGTAGTAAAAGAAAAGTTATCTTTGTTTTAAGTCTTCATTTAAGCAAAATGATGCATACCGACGTAGCACATATGACTTAATTTATCACGTGGTATACACACACTGAGCCTGGCTTCTCACTTTAAAACAATCCAATACACAAACGTTAATCACAAGAAAACATAAGGTTGGCCATTTCAGCGTCTTACAAAATTGTGTAGCAATACATGACCGTGGGGTCAATACGGAATAAGGCTACACACAACCAATTTACACTGTTCCACAGGCATTCGGAGCTCCTCGGTCATTTTTATCGAAAACAACCTCGGATGTATGCCGGTACATCAGTTGAAGTAGTTCGTAAATTTTTGAATTACATCATTAATTACATGTAGTGTTTTAGATGTGTATTTATTGATCTAATGTTAAAAACATTGCCAGTGAAGTGTATTATTGCAAACATGATTAAGATTCCAAGAGTTAAGTCAAAACGTTTAACGGCTAAATATAAGTACTACGCAATCTACTTGCAGCGGACTTAAACGTACCACTTTTTGAGTATGTAAACCGTCCAAATGCATCCGAGGTTGCTTTCGATAAAAATGACCGAAGAGTTCCGAATGCCATTTATATAGAACAGCCTCATTCGGAACTCGTCGGTTATTTTTATAGAAAACAACCTCATTCGGAACTCCTCGGCTATGTAATATTTTTACACTGGAAACCATCATTTTTTTGCAATACAGTGTAAACTTATCTGAAGCGCTTTGAGAAAGAGCACCCATTTCATCAATTTCATTCAACTTTAATAAAATATTGATACTTGAACACAAGCACACTTTTTCTGTATTAACATCCGGGGCAGATAACTTTGGTCTTGAGCCATCAATAGGCGTGAGATCATAGTTATTTTTACTATATGTTTCATATAGACACTAACCTGGCTTTTGACTTTATATACATCCCAATTGAAAAACAAGAACATGGCATCTCTAGAACAATTCAAGACACAAAATATAATCACAAGAAAACACCATGTTGACCATTGACCCGACTGTCAAAATTGAGTTCAAATACAGAACCCTTCCGCCAAGGAGTCAATCGGCTACAAACAACTAATTTTCAGACTTCCACAAGCTATGATTTTTCCAATATTTACAGTGAAAACTATCAATTTCTGCAATAGAGTGTCAAATTCAGTCAAGTTCTCTGCAAAAAGAACATTTTTTGCTTTTTTTATTCAATTTTAATAAAATATTAATACTTGAACACAAGCACTCTTTTTTCTGTATTCACATCCGGATAATTGACCAGACTGAATGGACTTTTAATCGGGACTTAACTGTCTGTCGCTTATTATTGTATCGCATTATGTTTGAATATAATACAAGATAGCCTGTTCTACATTTGAAGGCACAAGGACACAACGAATTTGATTAAGTGTTGTCTTTCATCAATTATTCAAGTGCGTTATTCTGTCTGGTCCGATTTTTGTAAGTGTATAGCATTCGATCATATGATTATACAAGTTATACCTCCAGCGAATGTTAAATATTACACGTAATTGGTTTTAAATGCATAACAATATGCTGTCTTAGAGCCAGTTCGGGTTATGTCTAAATGAGGGAATTCCCCCATTTCATTCATATCTGGGCCCAATGTTTATTGATTTAATATTGGTTGTAGCCTTCATATGATCAGACCCTAATGCCTAAAAAATAGAACTGACAAATGTTTGGGCCACACACGAACGGACGCATGACTAGCAACTCGACACAAAACAAGTCGTGTCATAACTAGCAACTCGACATAAAACAAGTCGTATCATAACTAGCAACTCGACATTAAACAAGTCGTGTCATAACCAGCAACTCGACATAAAACAAGTCGTGTCATAACTAGCAACTCGACATAAAACAAGTCGTGTCATAACAAGCAACTCGACATACAACAAGTCGTATCATAACTAGCAACTCGACATAAAACAAGTCGTGTCATAACAAGCAACTCGACATACAACAAGTCGTGTCATAACCAGCAACTCGACATAAAACAAGTCGTGTCATAACAAGCAACTCGACATACAACAAGTCGTGTCATAACTAGCAAATCGACATAAAAAAGTCGTGTCATAACTAGCAACTCGACATAAAACAAGTCGTGTCACAACTGTCAACTCGGCAGAAAACATATCGTGTAATAACTAGTAACTCGACATAAAACAAGTCGTGTCATAACTAGCAAATGGACATGCAACAAGTCGTGTCATAACTATCAACTCGACATAAAACAAGTCGTGTCATAACTAGCAACTCGACATAAAACAAGTCGTGTCATAACTATCAACTCGACATAAAACAAGTCGTGTCATAACAAGCAACTCGACATAAAACAAGTCGTGTCATAACTATCAACTCGACATAAAACAAGTCGTGTCATAACAAGCAACTCGACATACAACAAGTCGTGTCATAACCAGCAACTCGACATAAAACAAGTCGTGTCATAACTAGCAACTCGACATAAAACAAGTCGTGTCATAACTAGCAACTCGACATAAAACAAGTCGTGTCATAACTAGTAACTCGACATAAAACAAGTCGTGTCATAAAAAGCAACTCGACATAAAACAAGTCGTGCCATAACTATTAACTCGACATACAACAAGTCGTGTCATAACCAGCAACTCGACATAAAACAAGTCGTGTCATAACTAGCAACTCGACATAAAACAAGTCGTGTCATGACTAGCAAATCGACATAAAACAAGTCGTGTCATAACTAGTAACTCGACATAAAACAAGTCGTGTCATAACTATCAACTCGGCAGAAAACAACTCGTGTCATAGCTAGCAAGTCGACATAAAACAAAAGGTGTCATAACTATCAACTCGACAAAAAACAAGTCGTGTCATAACTATAAACTCGACATAAAACAAGTCGTGTCATAACTAGTACCTCGACATAAAACAAGTCGTGTCATAACTATCAACTCGACAAAAAAACAAGTCGTGTCATAACTAGTAACTCGACATAAAACAAGTCGTGTCATAACTATCAACTCGACAAAAAACAGGTCGTGTCATAACTAGCAACTCGACATAATACAAGTCGTGTCATAACTATCAACTCGGCAGAAAACAAGTCGTGTAATAAATAGTAACTCGACATAAAACAGGTCGTGTCATAACAGCAGTTCGACATGCAACAAGTCGTGTCATAACTATCAACTCGGCAAAAAACAACTCGTGTCATAGCTAGCAAGTCGACGTAAAACAAAAGGTGTCATAACTAGCAACTCGACAAAAAACAAGTCGTGTCATAACTATAAACTCGACATAAAACAAGTCGTGTCATAACTAGTAACTCGACATAAAACAAGTCGTGTCATAACTAGCAACTCGACAAAAAACAAGTCGTGTCATAACTAGCAACTCGGCAGAAAACAAGTCGTGTAATAACTAGTAACTCGACATAAAACAGGTCGTGTCACAACTAGTAACTCGACATAAAACAAGTCGTGTCATAACTAGTAACTCGACAAAAAACAAGTCGTGTCATAACTAGTAACTCGACAAAAAACAAGTCGTGTCCTAACTAGCAACTCGACATAAAACAAGTCGACATGACTACATAATCACATCATCTGTATATAAGATATACTATACCATTACTAAGTGTTTTTTTAACTAGTTTACGTAGTCCGTTCTACGTATGTTACTGCTCGGGATATCGGACGAACTCCTTTTTTTAGATATTTTCTTTAAAACCCACGAAAAAGTTGACATTATGATATGAATGTTTTTATAAAATATTATAGTACAACATCACACGCCTCTTCGTTCTGGTAGTTCATGATGAAACACCAAAGTTTTATTCAAATTAACATATTACTAGCTTAGTTTTTTTACCTCAAAGCATAGCTTGTGGTTATTTGGGACTAGTTTTTATTGTTTTCGTATAATTGATATCTAAACATCCATCATTAATGTTCTTTTCTCTTTCCCACAATAAACACAAACAAACAAAATTTAAAAAAAAAACATTTTTGTTTGCATACACCTGGCATCGTCTGACACACATCTTCCGACGAACACGTGTCAAGGGGTGTGTTTGTACACTTTTTACCAATTGTCTTTGAGAAACCGAATGTCGGGACCGAATCCATTGATATTGCATCAGCTGTTGTTATCAATGGAACCATTCGGAGCTCCTCGGCCATTTTTTTCAAAAACAACCTGGGATGTATGCCGGTTCATCAGTTGAAGTAGTTCGTAATTTTTTTAATAATATCATTCATTAAATGTAGTGTTTAAGAATTGTATTTATTGATCTCAGTTTAAATTGATTGCCAGTGAAGTGTTTTATTGCAAACATAATTAAGATTCCCAAGAGTTAAGTCATAAAGTTTAACTGCTTAATTAGATAACTACGCGATCTATTTGCAGCGGACTTAAACGTACCACTTTTTGAGTATGTAAACCGTCCAAATACATCCGAGGTTGTTTTCGATAAAATGGCCCAAGAGTTCCGAATGCAATGAAACTGTAGCTTCAGAATTTGTGTCGAGAGCTTTTGTTGTGATCTCACTGGATTTTGGTGTTATGGTTTGGATTGAAGAAAGGTTTGGAGTTACTATAGTTTGTCCTGCAATCAAATAACATAAAGATATCAACGTGAACACCACAAACAAACAGTTTATTTGCTAGAAGGCCACCAGCCCATGCAAACCACAATCCACTGTGTCATTCTAAAGCTGGGCATTTTTGTCAACCTCTTTGCATCTGTTCGTCAGCATGTCAGTTACGTAACCTGAGAACAAGGGCATCAACTGAAATTTCGGTTGAAAATATCAAAGAAATAATTACCAAGATATCAATTATGAGGGCGTTCACCTTTTGATTTTGACAGTGAAACAACATGAAGATATGCTAATTTCAACCATTTCCTTTTAAATCATTATGTCAATGCATTCATTATACTAATATACAACGCTGTGTTCAAACTTATGTCACTTTAACCTAATACAATCATTTAAACGTGTATACTTAACATGCTAGGTTTTATTTACAGAAGTGCTTTCCATGTATAGTTATACAAATAAGTAGGTCAGTTAATTAATGAAAACTCAACAGGTAAGAAAAAAGAACTTGTCAATCATATGGATACACGTTATGGTTTCTATTAATGCTATTCAACATTGCTGTAATTTTGGAAAGCGCAAACATTTGTTTTACAAAGATTGCGAAATAGTTATTACAGCATTATATTGATCACGCTCTTTGGCACAATGTTACGCGAGCTTGTGGTTCTTGTGTTGTGGGGGAAACCAGAGAACCCAACAGAAACCCACTTGTCCATCTCGGTGACAATAAACGAAACTTAATGCGCCTGGGCCGGCAAACGAGGAGGGTAGCGAAAGTTCTGACCACTACGCTAGCCCTGTCAGTCAACATTATCAGCTCTGTCAAATGTTATCAGGTTGAGCGATGATGATGATGATGATGACGACGACGATGATGATGATGATGATGATGATGATGTTGATGATGATGATGATGATGGTGATGATGATGATGATGATGATGATGATGATGATGACCGACAAAGTCAAATATACGTTAACTTGCATGGTATTCAATAAACGTACAATAATTAATCACGATTTCAGAGGCTGTTTTGTTTTGTTGTTGTTCTTCAAAGGAGCTTTTGTGTCTACTGTTTTTTACCGAAAAAGGCTGGGTTGGTTTGTGGGTTTTTAAGTATGTTAATGCCATGTATCCATATTAATAAATTATATTTTATGTCATTTGTCAAAAAACTCAAACAGTTGACGACACTCCCATGTCTGTCTGGAAAATACACCTTCCAATACTCCTACACTTGATATGAAATCCTTCTTATGCTGCAATGAAATATGCGCCTATGTTAAGTTGATCTTGATTAAGGGTAAAGGATATTAAGTCTTTTTGCATTTATTGTCACAGCTATTTCCTCAAATAATGGTATAAGCTGTTCAGTTATGTACATAGTGTATGTCTCCAAACTTACATCAGGTACAGACATACAGTCACACTTCATATTTCATTATACTAGGTAAGTCAAAGTAAACATACCAAGCAATGAGTGCACACGGATATTTTCTCCACGAGACAAAGGCTCACGTAATAGCTGTTTGAAGACAATATATTACAAGTTCACTGCAAATACAATCAATGGGGTCCTTATTATTTACGGTGCGCTGACATTTATGTGTGGATACGTAAACAGACGTAAACAGACGTAAACCGACGTTCAGCGCACAAATGGCATATATGACATAATTAGACAACACATAATTACACATAAAGACATTAAAGAAGTCGTGTCATAACTTCCATTTCGACATTTAACAAATCATGTCATAGCTACCAACTCGATATAAACAACTTGTGTCATAGGTAGCAACTCGACATAAAACCAGTCGTGTCATAACTAACAATTCAACATAAAACAAGTCGTGCCATAACTAGCAACTCGACATAAAACAGGCCGTGCCCTAACTAGCAGCCCGAAATAAAACAAGTCGACATGACTTCATGCTCAGATCATCTGTATGAACAATATACTATACCATAACGAAGTGTTGTGTGAGGGAACCCAGAGAACCCAGAGGAAACCCACTTGTCCAGCTTGGTGTCCGTAAATTAAACATTTTCAGCTCTGTCAAATGTTACTAAGTTTAGCGATAGTAAGCCGGTTTTAACTTGCTCCACTGTAATTTCCTAATGCGAAACTAGTTATTACAGCATTATATTAATCACGCTTTTTGGCACGATGCTACGCGAGCACGCTGTTCTTGTGTTTTGGTGGAAACCAGAGAAATTGAAAGAAACCACTTGTCCGACTTGTTGACCACAAACAAAACATACATGCACACAGGCCGAGAATCGAGGAGGGAAGCGAGTGTGTTAACCGCTGCGCTTACCCTGTCAATCAACATGATCAGCTCTGTCAATTGTTACCAGGTTGAGCGATCGTGAGCCAGGAAACCTGCTCCAGAGTGTTTTCCTATGGTTACAGATAGGTCCTTGTGGCGACACATTTTGTTATTGATAAAACATTTTACAATTATGAATAAGTTAGTTAGTTAATATGATTTTATACTCATTAGTCTGAGAATCATTTATTGATGCGTGAACCGATATCAATATTGCTTTGTACTTTGAATTTCAAGGCAAGGAGAGAGGTACATGAAGCTTTTTAATAGTTGCTTATTCCTCACAATGATAAATGTATAATATTTGTTGTTTCATGCTCCTTTTAATGATTTGAATTACAGTCAGCATTGCATCAGCATCAGATACATATTCATAGGCGGGTCCAGGGGGGGGGGGGCGGACCCGGCGCCCCCCCCCCTAAAATATTCCAAGTGTATGTATAAATTATTAATATCGTTCCATCATTGTAGACAGCTTTTAAGGTTATGATTTGTTCCACACTAAAAAATAGATCTCGATTTACCGTGGTTGTATCGAACATCTATTTGGCCACATTGGACTCTTACGAAACATAATTGGTCCGAGACGTTGTGGAACGCTCTTATCGATTAAATTATCTATTATGACGTATTCAGAAGCGTTTGGCTATCCTCCGTTTTTACGGCTTTACGAAGGAAGTAAAACGCCGTTCAATCGGACACATGCGTAGTTTTGTAGTGAATATCGGACGGCTGAAATACATGCGGGGAATATCGGACACAACAGTTATTTTAATAAAATATGTTCTGGTTTTATTCGACATTGTGTTAAATGTATTAACCCTGAGAAGTCAGTGAAACAGACGTTTGCTCGTCTGTTTCACTTTTCGGATCGTTCGTCATAATGACTAAATACAATGTACAGAATAGCACCCAGCAGACTACGTTCTGTGCAAACATTTTTTTTTATTTTTCTTCACATTTCTATGACTTTGGAAGTATTTTAAAGTTTATTACTATAAGCGACTGTCTTATGCTAAACAAATCTGTTCGAAAGATTGATATGGCGGGAGTGTCAAACAGCATTGAATCATATCAGACGCCGAGTAGCTTGTCATCTTATATGGATCCAAGCTGTTTCCATATTAATTATATCATCAGCCGGAAAGGAGTTAATATTTCACCTTCTCAGAATATATTCGCAGAAGTCAGTATAAAGCGACTTATCTGCATGTAAAAGAGGTGAAAAATCATACGTTTGTTGTGTCTATTCATTAGAATAACATATATAAACACACCAATACAATATAATATTCAGAAACGGTAAAGTAAGGGGTGTCCTAGAGAAAATATGCCAGAAAGTCAGTTAGATTGCGAATAGCAAGATGTGCAACTCTGTATATTGCTGTAAACGCGTTAGGTTAGAAAGAGTATCGTTTCTTCCACCGTATAATAATATTTCTGTAGCAGTATCAGTAGCCTATGTCTTACATCCCCTTCACTGCCGGGAGCAGTTCGGAACGTGCACAATATTTCGTCCGATTCAATTTGATTGTGTTATGCCATATGCGAAATGCTTTTTGGGAAATGATTGTTGTGCAAAATGCGAGGTGCTAAATGCTTTTAAAATGCTTCATGCGAAATTCGATATGCGACGGAAATCCGTTATTCAGGAGGTGTTACTATATTTAGATTTCACATAGCACGAGCTTCCGTAATTCCGTACCCGGCCATTCGATTGGTCGAAAATGAAACTATTGTTCTATATATAGCATTTGCATAACGCATTTCGCAAGAAGCATTGAGCCCCGGCGTTCCATAGTAAACACATGCAATAGTTTAAGAGCTTGAGGTCGTCGCGAAGGCCTCCGACCCCATGAATTACCATGAAAACACATGGGAGCCTTAGCGGCCAACAGAAGTCAATTTCAGAAGTTACGCCCCCCCCCCCCCCCTAATAGAGAAACCTGGATCCGCCACTGATATTATTCATCATTATCAGCAAGATCAGCAGCAACTGCTGGAAGAACAGCGGCAGTAACACCAGCATTGTCATGGCTGTTAGTAGTATAATCACCATCAACAGTAGAAACAACTACATTAGTCACGATAGCAGCAACATCAGTAGTCTGCTACTACTGATTCTGCTACTGATACGAGTACTGATGCTGCTCAAGCTTCTACTTGAAGATGTTATTCTTATAGTACCGTAAGTAAGTTCGTTGTTTTGTTGACTAATGGCAAGACAATTACAACACAGTGGTAGCAGGTTCGATCCGCAGCCTCACCACTAGATAAATAATTACAAAGTGAACAAATCTACATCATTAAGGCAAAGTTTCGTTTATAGCTTGCATGTCGTTATAAAACAACTCGTGTCATAACTAGCATTCTGCGTTCGTTACCGCTCGTTATATTTTGATAAACTCCTCTTTGTTTAAATATTTTCAAAACGGAACATTTTATAAAGTTGAAGTACACACGCCTCTTCGTTCTGGTAATTCATGATAAAACACCAAAGGTTTTATTCGAATAAACTTTTTAGTACCATTGTTTTTATCTCAAAACATATCTTGTGGTTGTTTGGACTATTTTTAATTTTTTTTATTCGTATAATTGATTATTAGAAAATGCATCTTATTTGTTCTCCCTCTTTGCCACAATAACCACATTCATTATTTAAAAAAATACATTGTGAGAGCTTTCCAGACCGTTAATTTCATGTGAACATATTCAAAACAAATACAGATACATACATTTAAAAAGAGAGTGTGTAAGACAGATAGAGAGAGAGAGAGAGAGAGCGAGAGAGAGAGAGAGAAATAGAGAGAGAGAGAAATTTCGTTTACTAAGGACAGTAGAGAGTGTTTGTTTTACGAGTTATGTCCTCAAAGCAAACAAACCTATGTATTCGATTTCATTTTTTGAAAATGAAACATGTGTTTAAGAAGGTGGATGACTTATGAAACAATGAAATAATAAATGTCACTAGATATAATATCAAATATGGCTACGTGACACGCGTCCTGTATCCATATACGAACTATACTGTATATAGTTTAATTATGAAGTTGTATCACGCACGATATTTAGTACATGGTCAGTACTCGGACCAAGGACGGTGGTACGCGGTACAAGACGGTGGTACGCAGAAACTCTCAAAAATACATTTTTGTTTCTCGTCTCAATGAGTAGTTTCGAACTATATAACAGTGAATAGTACCGTATTTTTCCTAAACATCACTATTGATGTGGTTTTCGGTTGATTGATTGAATGTGTTTTTTGCAAAATGATTATGACTTGCTATTTAAACGGTGATCAATAAAATCTATGAAACCACAAAATTAAATCGATTTGCAACTAATTTAATACATTTCGCTATTTGTATACGGTGTGTTTTGCAATCTGTCTTTTGTGTATATTAAGACAATCTATAAATGTATAAATGTATTTGTATGTGTATGTTATGATGTTAAGATAGTAAATATAAGATAATGGAGACTACTAACCTAACAAACACAGTCAGATTACGTTGTAAAATGAATGCGGTATGAAAATATATGTAAATTATTTTTTGAGTCGCAGCTAAAATGAGCTGGGCTGGTATTCATGAAATACTTTAAGTAATTTCCCAACTGCAGTAAATTAAATGAAATTTACATAATTGGAACTTGAAATGAAGTCAATGTAAACCAAGTGGGTTTTTTCGTAGTGGTTTTCTTCAGAAGTTATCAAGTAATCATAATCGACCTGACAACCCTTAATTAGCCATGTTTTAGACACTTACTATCTTTTATTCTTTGATACAACTTACAGATCTCATTATGACAGTTAAGAAGAGTCCACTGTATTATACATTTTAATGATTTACCATCTGTGCATATTTTGTTGTATACACAACATTTCTAACCATACAGTCTGGTTATTATTATATGGTGAATTTTACATATTTAATTTAATTTTACATTTTATATTTTACAACGATTGTGAAGAAAGTTATGATAACTTATACTTAGTCACTCTTGTTAGCACGATGTTGCGCGGGAGTATGGTCTTGTGCTGTGAGGGAAACCGGAGTACCCGGAGAAAACCTACTTGTCCGGCTTGGTGGCCGCTAATCAAACGCACATGTTTATATACACCTCTTTTGGATAATTCCTGTTTCTTGCTACCTAAGCAACAGAAGTACGATACATCTAAGCTAAGCTCACTATTTTTTTATTTTGGTAATATCTGTGTCACATTAACATTTATGAAGGTTTTTGAACTTTCAAAAATAATTATCATTACGATAATCTCGATCAACTATTTATATTTAGTAAAATCAAGATTCAGTAAGAAATTCCGCTTATTGATATAACCTTTATCAGCTTGTAATTCTTTAAAAATATCAGGGGCAGTTCTTAATAGAACTGATAATCATCTTTCATGTGTCACTTAAGAACTGTTAAGTGTTCCATCTATGACTCATTGTTAACTTTGACATTTGTCTTTTCTAGTGTGTTTATTTTACATTTTACAAATGACTTTTGTTAACATGGACATTTTTTAAACATCATGCGTCTGCTATACAATTACAAAACGTCTATTTTTAATTTAACGCGTTTGTTTGACAGCCTGCAAGTGATTATATCATATTAATTGGAAATAGTCAAAACAAATAATAGTAATGTTATGTATGACAGATAAACATCATGAAAACTACATTGACAAATGTTAAACATGAACGGTAAAATTAAGGCAAAGTCATATAAAATAATTGACAGATTAAGATATACCATATTCAATATAATTAAAAATAATAATATTGACACTTACTCATGTGGATTTTTGGCAAGGAATTGCAAGATTTGGAATACATTTGTTTTGACTTACTTACAAATGTTTAATTTTGAATCCATATATTTGGGGCGAATTAAATCTGAAAATTTGAGCAATTCATCTACTTAATATGCATTTTATTTACATGGATAAGCACAATTTATTACGAATACAAACCAGTTATTTTTGGGGGAATTGGGGGTTTGTAGAATATCAGCAAAATAACTAGACCCCATTTTTCTTTTATACAAACTGCTTTCTTGAGGTACGAGTCATGTAATACAACTCGGGTAACATCGACATAAAATATCGTCACTCGTCGAAACAAATGGTGACGACCATCGAACGTATTGGGATGTACAATTCGAGTAATTATTTTTATCTCTTTTTGAACTCTGGATATGACGTAAGTCTCAAAATATGTGTTATACATCGCCACAAACCTATTTATAAGTGGGCACGTCTAATAAATATTCAGCAAGAATATTACATATTTATTGCATTATCACACTCAGTTGCACATATAGGTGGAACATATTCAAAATATGGTCAAATAAGTTATATGACAACCCAAACCTACAGGAAATACATCGAATTATGTTGATGCACACTCAATATATAAGTCATGCCATTATGAGACAGGAAACAAAACCAATTAAAACCGTATACAGAGGTTATGGGGGACTTTGGGTTGTCGAAACACTTAATACAGCATCTTTGGCTGTCACATAACTATTCTTGTCCGTTGTATTTGACTTTGTAATTAGGCCATACCAAATTAATGTTTAGTTCCTCGGATTTTTGCCAAAAAATATTGGAGCGTGCGAGCGAAAAAAAAAAAAGTTTGTCAGTTTTCATAAAAACGGAAGCGAGCGAACAGCGAACAATATTTTTTTCCTTATATTCAATATAAATAAGAAAGATTGTTCAAAATAATTGCCCTAAAACCCATTTTAATGCCATCTTGAACTGAACCTCTAATGGACATTGGGAAAATGTCAGAAAACATACTATTTATTCATTCGTGTTTAGTACAAACATTATATGGATAAATCTAATTTCTTATATAATTAAAACGTATTTTAATATGACGATCATTCATAATAGTAAATAACCCTGCTTTCAGTAAAAAGTTTGAAACGACTTATATAAATCTACCTGAATCAGTTTAACATCATAATTATGCAACTGTATTTAGACATAACTTAGGATTGATTTTGGATTTGTAAAAAATGATCACTTACACAGGCATCATCAAACATCAGACTCCATATAACATAGACTAAATTCTGTTTTTCTTGTCACAGGAAATGCTATGACATGTGCTTATTAAAACAAAAAGAACAAGGGTATTTTTCAGAGTACTATTTTATTATTTAGATGTTTTTATGCACCAGCCATTTGTATATGCCCCCCCCCCCCCAGTCCGGAATAGCGGGGACTTTGACTTCCGGTCTCTCAAAACCCGGGTAAAATACCCGACCTGCAGGGACACACTGCTGGTAAAATCCCTGCCAAATGGCCCCGCAACCCCGAATACCTATGTGAGGCCCATTCCCGACTATTTTCAATATGAAGACAAAACCACATTCACTAGGCACTGCAGGGCCACCTGAAAGGTCAAAACACAGCCCATTGTCCCCGGTATACTCCTGGAACAAGGGCAAGGGGTGGGCGGGGCAGTGGTTACAATTGACAAGTGCATTACAATCCAAGATTATGCTGCAAATAAAAACAAAATATAAGGTGATAAACTTAGGCTTACTTATGTAGAGGTATATCCAAACCAGTGTTTATATCGCTATTTGTGAAAAAGATAATTGTTCAAAACTGTTGTTTTGTCAGAATTTGATCAAAAATGAGCTTGATACATCAATTTGGACCAAACAATGACTCATGTTACAGTTAAGTTGACCTGTCCGATACTCCATTCAAAACGAGTCACTAATTACACAATAAAATCGATACCAGTCTCAGATACACATGCTTTATTGCATAATGATTGCTTTAGATAATGATCCTTTAGTGCATGAGACGATCAACAATGACTTCAAGCATGCTCAAAACATATTTATTGTCAAAAATAAGATTTAATTTCCAAAATTCGAGCCACATTGTTTATACCGGAAGCCGCCTTTTGATTGAATTTATTGAAACCCATGCTAAACCGATCGATACACAGTATAAAAACACTACGCATCGGTAACTTCCCTTTACAAAAACACTAACACTAGCGTAGAAAAATTATACTTGATTATTTTTAGCCTTTTAATAAATTATTACCTGAAAAAAATCTGCTTGGCGATCAAAATGAAGGTGTGGGCGCACAAAAAAAAAAAATTTTTTTTTTACATTTTCAAAAAAATAGGAGCGGTAAATCCGCGGAACGAAATATCAATTTGGTGTGGCCTTATCTCGATTTTTACAGCTTTGACAGTTTCGGCAATGTTTGGCGAACCTAAAATATTCAACAGCTGCAATAAAGCTGTACTTAAAAGCGATAAGTCTAATTCACAAAAATCTAAAACTCAAGAACCGCCAGCGGGATCAGCTAGTTGTCAAAAAATGTTTCACCATTTCCTAATTTTGACGGTGTGTTACTTTCCATAGTTTTATCAGACACGAGGTCTTGCCCTTTATTTGTGTTAACTGCACTCTTTTGTTGCGTTTTAGACAAAGAATTAGCTGACGGTTCTTGAGTTTTAGATTTTTGTGAATTAGACTTATCGCTTTTAAGTATTTCAGCTCGTTCCTCTAAAAGAACGGGCACATTGTGATTTCTAATTCGAATAGTACCCTTAATTCTCGTTGTTCATAAGTCATTAATGTTTGATACCTCCGATGGTTTTACAACAATATCACTGCTTTGCCCAATTGAAAGAATGTGGTCATGACCACCAGCTGCAGGCTTTTCAACAGCAGTACTTGAACTACTTTTACCACTTATAGTTTGACTCGAATTTTCCTGAGCACTATTACTATGTTTTACATCGGAAACAGTCATTGCTTTCGAGTCAGTTAGCACAATGACTTCTTTACCAGTTTTCCCTGTTATAAGGTTAGGATTGACCACACCATTTACATGGTGCATCCCATATGAACTTGGGTTTTTTTCAGCGGGGGGGGGGGGGCAGGTCGTTGTGTCACCGTTTACTTTCTTGTCACACAACTATCAAGTAAGCCCTGTCTCGCAGATGCATGTGAAACCAGAGCATTCTTTGACTTACATGTTCCTTTGTGGCATCCGCCGGACATCGTCTTGCACACATCATCCGACGTGAACGTGTCAACGGGTGCGTCTTTTTACCATTAGTCTTGGAGAAATCGAATGACTGTATGGAATCCATTGAAATTTCATCAGCTGTTGTTCTCGATGAAACTTTAGCTGTAGGGTTTGTGTCGGGATCTTTTGTTGTGATTTCGCTGGATGCAGGTGTGTTATTTTGGACTGAAGAAGAGTTTTGAGTTACTGTAGGTTTTTCTGCAATTGCATAGCATATCGATATCAATCAAATGCGTCGTTCAAAAAGTGGGCATTTTTATCAACCTTTTTGCATCTGTTTGTCGACCTGAAAAATAAATATCAGAAAATTATAGTGATGATGAAGTTATGCAGGCAACGTATAATCGTAAATTTGCTTGAGTACATGCGAAGGACATGCACTGAAATTGAGGTTGGAAATATCCGAGAAATTTTTACTCAGAAATCGATCATTCGGGCGTTCGAATTTAGATTTTGATAGCGAAGTATCATAAAGATATGTTAATTTCAACCATTTCCTTTTAAATCACCATGTTTATTGCGTCCATTGTACGTGTATTTACGAGCGTTTCGTAGAATAGCGAAGTAAAAATTGTCTAATGCCGTACTGGTTTATATTGATTGGTTTATGCACGAGATTTTCGTGCAGCATTATATTGGATAATTTGATCATTCTACCTGACGATTGCATACCGTTCATATCGAATTTTGTACATGTTTATTTTGCCGGCATGGATTCGGAAAACGTGCTTTTATCGAACATTGAAAAACTTATTGACAATAAATTATCTTCATTTGAGCAACGTTTAAATTCAACGCAAAGGGATTTGAGTTCGCAAATTCAGAATACTTTGTCAGCGAACAATAATTATGTATTCAAGAGGAAAGGCAATGAAGCACAGTTCAAGGCCAACGCGCACGTGCTCGACAAGCTGCAGGAAGCGGGCTCCAGTCTACAGGACGTTACCGCAGCTCAACCGGATGACGCTATCGCGAAGGCACGGGGAAAATTGTGGAAGGTATGGACTTGCTTAAACATAGACAAAAGTTGATAAAGTTAGCAGACAGTTCTGAGCACGGTTGGAAGGTTGTACAAGAGTACGAGGCGCATCCTCTCGCCGAAGACTCTGACGATGAGAAGAAGATATACAAAGCTCAGCTGAAGGCCAACCGGAAGTTCAAAGATGAGCGTCGCGCGAAGTCTAGGCGGTTCGCGCCGTATACAGTATCTTCTACTGCGTCATCAGCGTATCCAGTCCCGTTCCCGACCAGGCGCCCAGGCTCTTGTTTCCAGTGCGGCAAACCCGGCCATTGGCGATGCGACCACGTGGCGGCCCGTCCCGAGGTGGCGTAGGCAGCGGTACCGGGTAACAACAAACAGACAAGTAGCCATTCGTTATGCTCTCTAAACGCTGTAGGCGATGTCGATAGATCAAATAATAGCTTTGGTAGTTCGAATTTGTGTAAAGGAGACGACAAGGAAATTGTACAAGTAAGTGCTGAAAGCCCAGTTGGTAGGTTTAAATCGTGTTATTCACATTGGGTTGAAGCTGGGGCAAATTCTCACATTTTAGACGTCGTCAAAAATGGTTATAAGATACCTTTTAAGGAAATGCCAGAAACAGTAGTACTGAATAATAATAGGTCCGCACGTGATAACGTGCCTTTTGTCTATGAGGAGATAGGTAAGCTTTTAGCTAAACAGTGCATTAGTGAGGTGACTGACGTCCCGCACGTGGTGAACCCGCTGACGGTAGCATTTGGCAGAACTGGTAAGGCAGTTCTTGTATTGGACTGCAGACCTATCAATAAGCATTTATACAAATTCAACTTTTGTTTTGAAAACCAAGAAATTGCAAAGACAATGTTTCGAAAGGGAGATTTTATTTTTACGTTTGATTTAAAATCAGCATACCATCATATTCAAATTTTTGAGGACCACAAAACGTTTTTGGAGTTTTCATGGTACTTCAATGGAAAAGTCCGTTACTTTGTTTACAATGTTTTAGCTTTTGGGCTTAGCACTGCAGGTTATATATTTTCGAAATGTCTGAGGGCAGTTGTATGCAAATGGAGAGCTGCAGGCTACAGAGTAATCATGTTCCTAGACGATGGGCTCGGAGGGGATCAAGACTACATCAGGTCTAAAGCCCTTAGTGAGTTTGTAAAATCAGATTTAGAAAAGTTTGGGTTTTTGATTGCTCACGAAAAATCCCACTGGGATCCATGCTTGTCGCTTGTTTGGCTGGGTTATAGCTGGACTATGAGATCAGGTTAGATTTATGTTACTGAGGATAGAATCGAACGAGCTCTAAAGAGCCTGAGCGAAATTATAAGTAGGGTTGTCGCTGGAGGCGTTTTAGTTCCGGCCCGTAGATTAGCACAGATTGTTGGTCAGATATTGTCGGTGAAAAGCGCTGTTGGCTCAGCGGTTAGGCTGCGGACAAGGTCCTTGTATGACTGTATATTGTCTATGGCGAGCTGGTATGCTCCTGTCATAGTGACGAGTAAAGCTCTAGATGAGCTTGTATTCTGGAAGGAATATTTGAGAACCGAAAATTGCTCTAGTTTAGCAGTAGCAAAAGTAGCTGACTGTGTTCAGGTATACTGTGATGCTAGCTCTACCGGTTACGGTGGTTACCTTAAGGGTTGTGATGATAGTACGGTAATGGGTTCGTGGTCAGTAGAGGAAGCTCTTTTGAGCTCTACATGGCGTGAGCTGGAGGCAATTCACCGAGTGGTACGTAGTGAATCCACTTTGCTGGAAGGCAACACTGTAATGGTAAACACAGACAATAAAAATGTTGTTCAGATCATTTCTAACGGTAGTAAGAAGCCTTACTTGCAAGAAGTTGCTTTGTCACTAAATGATTTTTGTTTAGAAAATGGTCATCAATATCATGTCCATGTGGATACCACGTTCTGATAATGTTCAGGCAGAAATTGAGCAGAAATGACGATTGCGACGATTGGTCAGTTTGTGATTTGATTTTCAGGTCATTGGACGCTTCCTGGGGTCCACACACATGCGATAGGTTCGCTACAGATTATAACGCAAAGTGCGCATGTTTTAATTCGTGGTATTGGTGCCCAGGTACGTCCGGTGTTGATGCGTTTGTACAGGATTGGTCCATTGGAAATAGCTGGCTTGTTCCGCCACCCGCATTGATATGTAAATGTATTCGAAAGATTGAAAAAGAGAAATGTACATGCACATTAATTATGCCCACATGGCGTAGCGCGCCTTTTTGGCCATTGATTTTTGCAGGTGACCAGGATCGCGTTCACTTTGTGAATGATATTAGATTTTTTTAGCCAGGAATACTTACGAAGCTAGGTCGGGGCAAGAACGGCATATTTGATGGCAGACCGCTTAAGTTCGGTTTTGTAGCATTAAAGTGCAGATTCTGATTTATGTGTTCTATCTCCAGGGCTGCGCATCGAGCAGGCCATAGAGGCGGAAGTTGTCGGTGGTGACGTAGACAGCAGCCAGTTTGGGGAATTACCGAAGAAGATGGCCACCATGATTACGGGGAGTAAAAGTGACAATACCAATGTGAAATGCCATTCATATTTTAAAAAAGTGGGAACAATTTATCATGCCGAAGGGCGGTTCGGCTTTACCAGCATCTCCAATATATGTAGCTTTATATGTGACTGATTTAATTGACAGAAGACTTTCCGCCAGTGTAATTTCCGCAACAGTATACGCTATTAAGTGGGCGCATAATTTGTGCAACTATTAAGATCCTACGGATAATATGTTTATAAAAAACCTTTTAGAGACTGCTAAACGTTGCTGTTCAAAACCTACAGTTAAAAAAGAGCCAGTTACGTCAGAAATGTTGATACAATTGTGCATCAACCATTTGAACGACAATGATTTGCTTGTTGTAAGAGATTTGTGTATGATTGTTTTGTCTTTAGCTGGATTTTTACGTTATGATGAATTAAGTAATTTGCGATGTAACGATGTTAAGCTTTTTGATTCATATTTTTCTTTGAGTTTGAGAAAGAGTAAAACAGACCAATATAGATTTGGTGAAGAAGTTTTGATATCAAAAGGAAGCTCTGTTGCTTGTCCATACATTTTGTTACAGAAATATCTTAATTTATCCGAGCAAAATACATCTTTAGATAAATATTTGTTTCGACCATGTTTTCGATCTCATTCTAGTTGTAAATTGATATACAAAAACAAACCGCTCAGTTACACTAGAGCTCGAGAATGTTTAGTCAGTAGGCTTAAAGAAGTTGCAGGAAACTTAGAGCTTCGTTTGCATTCATTACGTTCAGGTGGTGCCACAGTGGCAGCAAATTCTGGAGTCTCTGATCGTTGTCTGATGAGACATGGTCGCTGGAAATGCGAGTCTAGTAAAGATGGATATATTGCCGATTCTGTTGAGAAGAGACTGGAAGTGTCTCGATCTTTGGACTTGTAAATCTTATTTCATAAACGCACCCAGCCCGTTCTTTTTATTTTCTACAATTACACGTCTGGTAAAAGCAATTTGCTTCTTGTTTTTCTATGAAAAGTTATATATATTAAGTAAAGCTTAGACCTGTATTTACGAGCGTTTCGTAGAATAGCGAAGTAAAAATTGTCTAATGCGGTACTGGTTTATATTGATTGGTTTATGCACGAGATTTTCGTGCAGTATTATATTGGATAATATGGTCATTCTACCTGACGATTGCATACCGTTCATATCGAATTTTCCAAGAAATATTTTATAAAATGTTATTGATTTGTCTTATGTGAAATTGATCATGTTTATTTGTTAAAATTATTTTTCATTGGTTTTGTTAAGATATTCAGTAGATGAGGCCCGACATAGTGACTCGTAACCTTTCACCGGCAGAAAGGGACAAATGGGTGCACGTTTCCAGATCGAATTTTTTCATTATGTTTTTATCTCTGGTTTTTCGTGGCGATTCGAGTCACAGCTGAATATCATTTTGTAGGGTACTGTAACTGGCTCTGTATGTCTCATGAATACTGTTATATTCATAGTCATTGTATATGGTACCATGCCGGCTAAGTTCACAATTACACGTCTGGTAAAAGCAATTTGCTTGTTGTTTTTCTATGAAAAGTTATATATATTAAGTAAAGCTTAGACTAGTAAGCAACACTGCGTTCAAAAGTATGTCACTTTAACCTAATACAATCATTTATACGTGTATATTAATAAGGCTAGGTTTTTTTAGTAACAAAAGTAATTTCCATGTATAGTAATACAAATATGTAGGTCGATTAATTAATGAAAAGGCATCATTTTAGAAAATTAAGAATTTGTCAATCATATGGATACAATTTAGGGTTTCTATTTATGCATTGATGTTATTTGGAAGAGCGCAAACATTAGTTTAAACTTATTTATTTTACAGCGAATGCAAAACTGGTTATTACAGCATTATATTGATCACTCTCTTTGACACGATGTCATGCGAGTGTGTGGTGCTCGTGTTGCGAGTAAACCGGAGAATCTAGAGGAAACCTACCTTTTCAGCTCGATGACCATAAACCAAACTCACATACGCCCAGGCCGGAAATCGAGGAGAGAAGCGAGTGTGTTATCTGCTGCGCTTACCCTGTCAGCAAACATCATCAGCTCAGTCAAATGTTACCAGGTTGAGCGATTGTAAACCGTTGTAAACCTGCACAAGTGTTATTCCGTATTGCAAAACTAGTTATATCAGTATTGTATGGGTAATCCGGAGAAACCAGAGGAAACCCACTTGTCCATCTCGATGACCATAAACCAAACTCACATGCGCTGGGAATCGAGAAATGAAGCGAGTGTGTTAATTCCAGCGCTAACCCTGTCAACCAACATTATCAGTCCGTCAAATGTAACCAGGTTGAGCGATCGTAGCCGGATTAAACCTGTCCCAGTGTAATTCCTTATAGTTACACATATTTCCAATGTGGCGACACATTTTGTTATTGATAAAACATTTTACAATTATGAATAAGTTAGTTAATCAATAATGAGAATCATTTACTGATGCGTGAACCGATATCAATATGTTGTTGTATTTTAAGACAAGGAGAGAGGTACTACTTTTAGCTTTTTAAAATCTGCTAATCCTCACAATGATAAATGTATCATATATGTTGTTTCATTGTATATTTATAAATTGAATTACAATCAGCATCGCAACATCAGCAAGATCAGCAGCAGCAGCTGAAAGAACAGCATCAACAGTAGATGCATCTACATTAGTCACAATAGCAGCAACATCAGTAGTCTGCTACTACTGATTCTGCTAATGCTACGACTACTGATACTGCTCCAGCTAGTACTTGTAGTAATTATTCTAATAGTACCGAAAGTAGTGTAGCGGATTCGTTGTTTTGTTGTCTAGTGGTGAGACACTTCGCTTTCAACACAGTGGCCGCAGGTTCTTTCACCAGCTTCACCACTGAATACAATAATTATCAAGTGAACAAATAGACGTCATAAAGGCGACATGTCTTTTTATAGCTTGCACGTCGTTATAAAATAAGTCGTGTCATAACTAACAACTCGACATAAAACAAGTCGTGTCATTACTAGCAATTCAACCAAAAAAAAGTCGTTTCATAACTAGCAACTCGACATAAAACAAGACGTTTCATAACTAGCAACTCGACATAAAACAAGACGTTTCATAACTAGCAACTCGACATTAAAAAGACGTTTCATAACTAGCAACTCGACATTAAACATGTCGTTTTTAACTGTCACTTTGATTAGGTCACGTAGGCCGTTCTACGTTTGTTACCGCTCGGGATATTTTGACGAACTCCTCCTTGTTTAAACATTTTCATAACAAAACATGAATATTTAATAAAGTTTAAGTACAACATCACACGCCTCTTCGTTCTGGTATTTCATGATAAAACACCAAAGGTTTTATTCGAATAAACATTTAAGGACCATTGTTTTTATCTCAAAATATATCTTGTGGTTGTTTGGACTAATTTTATTTTATTCGTATGATTGATTATTACAAATTCATCTTCTATGTTCTCTTTCTTTGCCACAATAAACACAAACATTGTTTGAAAAAAATACATTATTAGAGCTTTCCAGACAGTTAAATGCACGTGAACAAATTCAAAACAATACAGATAAAACATTTCTAATGAGAGTGTGTAAGACAGGCAGACAGAGAGAGAGAATGAGAGAGAGAGATTTCGTCTACTAAGGACAGAAGAGAATGTTTGCTTAGCAAGTTTTGTCCTCTAAGCAAACAATGCTATATATTCGATTTGATTTTTTGTTAAATGTGTTTAAGATGGTGGAAGGATTATGATACAATAAAATAATGAATGTCACTATATACTGTCATATATGGCTACGTGACACGCGTCCTGCATACATATACGAACTATACTGTATATGGTTTAAATATGAAGCTGTACCACGACCCCTGTTTTGTACGCGGTCAGTACTCGGACCAAGGACGGTGGTATGCGGTACAAGACGGTGGTACGCAGAAACTCTCAAAAAATACGTTATTTGTTTCTCGCCTCAATGAGTAGTTTCGATCTATATAACAGTGAATAGTACCGTATTTTTCTTAAACATCACTATTGATGTGGTTGTCGGTTGATTGATTGAATGCGTTTTTTTGCAAAATGATTATGACTTGCTATTTAAACGGTGATCAATAAAATCAATGAAACCACAAAATTAAATCGATTTGCAACTAATTTAATACATTTCGCTATTTGCATACGGTGTGTTTTGCAATCTATCTTTTGTGTAGATTAAGACAATCTATATATGTATACATTTATTTGTATGTGTATGTTATAATATTTAGATATGTTGAGAAATGTTGAGTCGCAGCTAAAATGAGCTGGGCTTGTAATCATAAAACACTTTAAGTACTTTCCCAACTGCAATAAATGAAAAATGTAGATGAATTGCTCACATTGAAGATTAAGTAGATGAATTGGTCATATTGAAGATTTAGTAGATGAATTGCTCATATTGAAGATTTAGTAGATGAATTGCTCACATTGAAGATTAAGTAGATGAATTGCTCATATTGAAGATTTAGTAGATGAATTGCTCATATTGAATATTAAGTAGATGAATTGCTCACATTGAAGATTTAGTAGATGAATTGCTCATATTGAAGATTTTGTAGATGAATAGCGCATATTGAAGATTTAGTAGATGAATTGCTCATATTGAATATTAAGTAGATGCATTGCTCATATTGAAGATTAAGTAGATGAATTGCTCAAATGAGCTGGGCTTGTAATCATAAAACACTTTAAGTACTTTCCCAACTACAATAAATGAAAAATGACATAACTCATTTATTTTAATAGTGAGGTTTTTAGATTAACTTGACAACCCTTAATTAGCCATGTTTTAGACTCTTACGTATCTTTTATTCTTTGATACAACTTACAAATACTTACTTATATCTAGTCACTATTGTTGACACGATATTGCGCGAGAGTGTGGTCATGTGGAGTTGGTGAGACTTGAGTACCCGGAGAAAACCCACTTGTCCGGCGTTGTGACCACTAACCAAACTAACATGTTTTTATACACCTGTTTTGTATAATTCATTGCTCTTGCAACCTGAGTAACAGAGGAAACAGTTTTAAGGGTTTTTAAACTTTACTATGATATTATCTTGAAGATAACCACGATCAACTTTTTTATTTAGTAAAATCAAGATTCATTAAGAAATTTAGCTTATTGAAATAAGCTATATCAGCTTGTTACGTTTAAGAATTTTCGAGAAATTGAGGCCTGTAATTAATTGTACTGAAGATTATCTTACATGTGTCAATTAAGAACTGTTAAGTGCTCCTTCTGTGGCTTATTGTTACCGTTTATAGCTGACAATTGTCTTCCCATGTGTTTTATTTGTTAAATCTTACAAATGACTTAAGTTAGCATTGATATGTTTAACTGCAGGCGTCCTCTATGCATTTACGAACGTCTATTGAACATTTCAAACGCAATTTGACAGCCGGCAAGTGATTAACTCATCTTAATTTGAAATCGTCAAAACAAATAATATACATGGTAAATATGACAGATACACGTCATGATAACTAGATTGACAAATGTTAAATGTAAACGTTACTACCAAGGAAAGGCAGTTCAGATCTTAATTGACACATGTGAGATATAATTTATTCAGTACAGGTGAAAAATATCATATTGATACTAACACGTCTCGATTTTTGGTTAGAAATAGCCAGATATGAAATAAATTTGTTCTTGACTTAGAAATAAATGTTAAAGTTTGCCTCCAGATATCTTGGGTCAATTACATCTTCAATATGAGTAATTTATCTTCTTAACCGTCAATAATAGCAATGCATCTACTTAATATTCAAAAATGAGCAATTGATCTACTATATCTTCAATATGAGCAATTCTTAATATTCAAAATGGGCAATTAATTTAGTAAATCTTCAATATGAGCAATACATCTCCTAAATCTTCAATATGTGCAATGCATCTATTAAATCATTAATTTGAGCAATTCATCTTCGAAATTTTCAATATAAGCAATTCATCTTCCAAATCTTCAATATGAGCAATTCATCTACTAAATCTTCAATATGAGCAATACATCTACTAAATCTTCAGTATGAGCAATTCATCTACTTAATATTCAATATGAGCAATTCATCTACTAAATCTACTTAATATTCAAAATGGGAAATTTAGCTACTAAATCTTCAATATAAGCAATTATTCTACTAAATCTTCAATATGAGCAATTCATCTACTTAATATTCAGTATGAGCAATTCATCTACTTAATCTTCAATATGAGCAATTCATCTACTTAATATTCAATATGAGCAATTCATCTACTTAATATTCAAAATGGGAAATTTAGCTACTAAATCTTCAATATAAGCAATTATTCTACTAAATCTTCAATATGAGCAATTCATCTTCTATATCTTCAATATGAGCGAGTCATCTATTAAATCTTTAATAATGGCAATTCATCTACATAGCACAATATATATATACATATTATCTACACGTAGTCTCATTTTCTCCACATGAATATGCACAATTTATTAAGAAAACATACAGGAAACTAAAACAATTAAAACCGTATACAGAAGTTCAGGTGGACTTTGGGTTGTCGAAACATTTAATTCGGCATCTTTGGCTGTCACATTACTATTCCTGTCCGTTGTATTTGACTTTGTAATTATTCCGATTTTTACAGCTTTGACAGTTTCGGCAATGTTTGGCGAACCTTAAATATTCAACAGCTTTGATAAAGCTGCTGTGATTATTGTCTTTTTTGTTTCCATAGGCTGGGATTCACTAGCTGGCTTTGGAGCTGATGTTTTCGTTTCACTATTTCCCAATTTTGACGCCGTGTTACTTTCCATAGTTTTATCAGACATGAGGTATTGTCCTTTATTTGTTTGAACTGCACTCTTTTGTTGCGTTTTAGACAAAGAACTTGCTGATCCCGCTGACGGTTCTTGAGTTTTAGATTTTTGTGAATGAGACTTATCGCTTTTAAGTACTTCAGGTTGTTCCTCTAAAATAACGTGCACATTGTAATTTCCAATTCGAACAGTACCCACAAGAATCTCCTTCTTAATACTCGTTGTTCCTAAGTCATTAACGTTTGATACCTCCGATGGTTTTTCAACAAATTCTCTGCGTTGCCCCATTGAAAGAATGTGGTCATAACCACCAGCTGCAGTCTCCACTTTGATTACACTTGTTTCAACTAGAGTCGTTGGTATGTTCACAACATCACCTCAGGCTGAATCAATGACTGTGCGTTTGTCTTGGCTTTCTGTTCTAACTTTCTACAGGCGCTTCCGTAGAAAGTTGTGCATTTTGAAACTGTTGAACTCGTTGATGTGTGTTTGTTCAATTTTGCCATTTTGTACGAAAGATGTTCCTGTGGTATCACTAGTAATAGTTAAGGACTGGTTTCTAATGGTTCCCAGTTTATCTGGCCCTGTAATAGTTTGACTCGAATTTTCCTTAGTACTGTTTACATCGGAAACAGGCATCGCTTTCGAGTCAGTAAGCAAATTGGCTTCTTTATCATTTTTCCCTGTTTTATAGTTCGGATTGACCATACCATTTACATGATGCTTCCCATTTGAACTTGGATGTGAAACCAGAACATTTTTTTTTATTTTCATGTTTCTTTGTGGCATACGCTGGGCATCGTCTGGCACACATCTTCCGACGAAAACGTGTCAAGGGGTACGTCTGTGGTCGTTTTACCATTAGTTTTTGAGAAATCAAATCTCGGGCCCGAATCTATTGATATTACATCAGCTGTTGTGATCGATGAAACTGTAGCTTCAGAATTTGTGTCGAGAGTTTTTGTTGTGATCTCGCTGGATTTTGGTGTTTTATTTCGGTCTGAAAAAGGGTTTGGAGTAATTGTAGGTTTTTCTGCAATCGAATAGCAAAGTGATATCAACACGGACACCACAATCCACTGCGTCATTCGAAAGCTGGGCATTTTTGTCAGCCTCTTTGCCTCTCTTATTCAGCGCAGAAATATATGTCAGAAATTGATAGTTATGTTGAAGTTATGCAGTCAAGAGTTTAACAGTAAATGTGCTTGAGAACAGGGGCATGAACTGAAATTTAGGTTGAAAATATCCAAGAAATGATTATCAAGATATAGATCATGCGGGCGTTCAGCTTTTTGAACGTGAAGCAATATGTAGATGTTTTTCAAGATGTTATGGTAATTTCAACCATTTCCGTTTAATCATTATGTGTATTTCATTCAATGTACTAATATGCAATGCTGCGTTCAAACTTATGTCACGTTAACCTCATGCAATCAGTTATACGTGTGTACATATAATGCTAGGTTTAATTTACAGAAGTGCTTTCCATGTATAGTTATACAAATATGTAGGTCAGTTAATTAATGAAAACTCATCAGGTAAGAAAAAGAACTTGTCAATTACTTGGATAAGTTAATGTTATTGACATTGCTGTAATTTGGGAAAGCCAAACATTAGTTTAAATTTATAAACTGTACAAAAGTTGCGAAATTAGTTTTTACAGCGTTATATTGATCACGCTCTTCGGCTAGATGTCACGCGATCATGTGGTTATTGTGTTGTCGGGGAAACCCGAAACTAGTTCTATCAATTGTTGTTGTTTAGCGATAGTAAGCCGGTTTAAACTTGCCCCACTATAATTCCATTTGCGAAACGAGTTATTTCAGCATTATATTGATCACTCTCTTTGGCACGACGATACGCGAGCACGTGGATCTTGTGTTTTGGTGGAAACTGGAGTATTCGGAAGAAACCCACTTGTCCGACTTGTTGGCCTCAAACAAAACATACATGCGCCCAGGGCGAGAATCGAGGAGGGAACTTCGTGTGCTAACCGCTGCGCTAGCCCTGTCAGCAAACATTATCAGTACTGTCAAATGTTACAAGGTTGAACGATCGTAAGTCGGGGTAAGCCTGCCCAAGTGTAATTCCCTATGGTTACAGATAGTTCCAATATGTTGACACATTTTGTTATTGATAAAACATTTTACTTTTATGAATTAGTTGGTTTATCAATATGATTTGATAATCATTAGTCTGAGAATCATTTACTGATGCGTGAACTGATATCAGTATTGTTACGTACTTTCCATTTCAAGGCAAGGAGAGAGATACTAATTTTAGCTTTATAATGTCTGCTTATTCCTCACAATATAAATGAATAATATAAATTGTTCCATGGTCCTTTTTAAGAAATTAATTACAACCAGCATCGCATTAGCATCAGAAACATATTTTTCATTATCAGCAAGATCAGAAGCAGCAGTTGGAAGGACAGCGGCAGCAACAGCAGAATTATTATGGCTGTTAGTAAGTACCAGCAGCAGCATTAACAGCAGAAGCAATTATATAAGTCACAAACCATCAGGAGCCTGCTACTACTGATTCTGCTAACGCTACGACTACTGATACTGCTCCATTTTAACAGTAGATGTTAGTAGTGAAGCGTATTCGTTGTTTTATTGTCTAATGGTAAGACACTTTACTTACAACACAGTGGTAGCAGGTTCTTGCCCAAGCCTCACCACAAGATAAATAATTAATAAGTGAACAAATCTACGTCATAAAAGCAGCATGTATTTTTTATAGCTTGCATTTTGTAACTAAACAAGTCGTGTCATAACAAGCAACTCGACATAAAACAAGTCGTGACATAACTAGCAGCACGACAAAAAACAAGTCGTGCCATAACTCGCAACTCGACAAAAACAATTCATGTCATGACTAGCAATACGACAAAAACAAATCATGTCATAACTCGAAACTCGACATTAAACAAGTTGTTTTAAGTGTCACTTTGATTAGTTCCCGTAGTTCATTCTACGTTTGTTACCGCTCGGGATGGTTTGACGAACTCCTCTTTGTTAAAATATTTTCATAACAAAACAGGACAATTTAATAAAGTTGAAATACACATCACACGCTTCTTCGTTCTGGTAATTCATGATAAAACACCAAAGGTTTTATTCGAATAAACAATTTAGTACAATTGTTTTAATCTCAAAACATAGCTTAATGTTGTTTGGACTAATTTTATTATATTCGTATAATTGATCATTACAAATTCTGCTTATATGTTCTCTCTCTTTGCCACAATAAACACAAACATTGTTTGAAATAAAATACATTATTAGAGCTTTCCAGACAGTTAAATGCACGTGAACAAATTCAAAACAATACAGATACAAACATTTAGAGAGAGAGAGAGAGAGAGATTTTTCGTCTACAAAGGACAGAATAGAGTGTTTGCTTAGCGAGTTTTGTCCTCTAAGGAAACAAAGCTATGTTTTCGATTTCATTTTTTGGTAATTAAACATGTGTTTAAGATGGTGGAAGGATTATGAAACAATGAAATAATGAATGTCACTATATACTGTCAAATATGGCTACATGACACGCGTCCTGTATACATATACGAACTGTACTGTATATAGATAGTTTAATTATGAAGTTGTATCACGCACGATATTTAGTACATACTCAGTACTCGGACCAAGGACGGTGGTACGCGGTACAAGACGGTGGTACGCAGAAACTTTCAAAAAATACATTTTTTGTGTCTCGTCCCAATGAGTAGTTTCGATCTAAATAATAGTGAAAAGCAACCTATTTTTCCTAAACATCTCTATTGATGTGTTTGTTGGTTGATTGATTGAATGTGTTGTTGTTTTTTTGCAAAAAGGTTTATGACTTGCTATTTAAACGGTGATCAATAAAATCAATGAGGCCAAGGAATTAAATCGATTTGCAACTAATATAATACATTTCGCTATTTGTATACGGTGTGTTTTGCAATCTGTCTTCTGTGTATATTAAGACAATCTATATATGTATAAATTTGTTTGTATGTGTATGTTTTAATATTAAGCTAGTAATATATGTAGACTACTAACCGAAAAAAACACAGTCAGATAACATAGAACAAAATGAATGCGGTATGAAAATATATGTTACTTAAAATTGTGAGTCGGAGCTTAAATGAGCTGGGCTTGTATTCATAAAAACACTTTAAGTACTTTCCCAAATGCAGTAAATAAAATGAAATTTACATAATTGCTATTTTAAATGAAGTTAATGAAAACAAAGTGTTTTGTAGAGGTTTTCTTCAGAAATTATCATGTAATCATAAAAACTAATGAAAGACTCAAAATAGAAAAAAAATGACATCACTCATTTATTTTAATAGTGAAGTTTTTAAGTTAACCTGACAACCCTTAATTAGCCATGTTTTAGACTCTTAAGTATATTTTATTCTTTGATACAACTTACAAATACTTACTTATATTAAGTCACTCTCGTTGACACGATATTGCGCGAGAGTGTGGTCATGGAGTTGGTGAGACTTGAGTACCCGGAGAAAACCCACTTGTCCGGCGTTGTGACCACTAACCAAACTAACATGTTTTTATACACCTGTTTTGTATAATTAATGTCTCTTGCTACCTGAGTAACAGAGGAACGATTCAGCTAGCATAACTACACTATTTTAGTTTTGGAATATTTTTGTAATACTTAAATTTTTAAGGGTTTTTAAACTTTACATTGATATTATCTTGAAGATAAACACGATCAACTTTATTATTAAGTAAAGTCAATATTTACTAAGAAATTAAGCGTATTAAAATAAGCTATATGAGCTTGTTACGTTAAAGAATTTTCGAGAAATTGAGGCCTTTTATTAATTGTACTGAAAATGATCTGACATGTGTCAATTAAGAACTGTCTTCCCATGTGTTTTTTTTTTTATTTTACAACTGACTTTAGTTAACAGTGACATGATTAACTGCAGGTGTCCTCTATGCATTTACGAACGTCTATTGAACATTTCAAACGCATTTTGACAGCCAGCAAGTGATTAAATCATCTTAATTTGAAAAAGTCAAAACAAATAATATACATGGTATATATGACAGATAAACGTCATGAAAACTAAATTGACAAATGTTAAATATGAACGGTACAACCAAGGAAAAGACAGTAAATGTAAAATATATAATACTGATACTAACACGTCTGGATTTTTGGCAAGAAATAGCCAGATATGAAATAAATTTGCTCTCGACTTACTAACAAATGTTAAATAGCAATTCATCTACTAAATCTTCAATATGAGCAATTTATCTTCCAAATCTTCAATGTAAGCAATTCATCTACTTAATCTTCAATATGAGCAATTCATAAGTATCTTCAATATGAGCAATTCATCTACTTAATCTTCAATACGAGAAATTCATCTACTAAACCTTCAATATGAGCAATTCATCTCCTAAATATTCAATATAAGCAATACATCTACTAAATCTTCAATATTTGCAATTCATCTACTAAATCTTCAATATAAGCAATTCATCTACTAAATCTTCAATATGACCAATTCATCTACTTAATGTTCAATATGAGCAATTCATCTACTAAATATTCAATATGAGTAATTCATCTACTAAATCTTCAATACGAGCAATTCATCTACTAAATATTCAATATGAACAATTCATCTACTTAATCTTCAATGTAAGCAATTCATCTACTAAATATTCAATATGAGCAATTCATCTACTAAATGTTCAATATATGCAATTCATCTACTAAATGTTCAATATGAGCAATTCATCTACTAAATCTCAAATATGAGCAGTTCATCAACTAAATCTTCAATATGAGCAATTCATCTACTAAATGTTCAATATATGCAATTCATCTACTAAATGTTCAATATGAGCAATTCATCTACTAAATCTTCAATATGAGCAATTCATCTACTAAATATTCAATATGAACAATTCATCTACTTAATCTTCAATGTAAGCAATTCATCTACTAAATCTTCAATATAAGCAATTCATCTACTAAATGTTCAATATGAGCAATTCATCTACTAAATCTTCAATATGAGCAATTCATCTACTAAATATTCAATATGAACAATTCATCTACTTAATCTTCAATGTAAGCAATTCATCTACTAAATCTTCAATATGAGCAATTCATCTACTAAATCTTCAATATGAGCAATTCATCTACTAAATGTTCAATATGAGCAATTCATCTACTAAATCTTCAATATGAGCAGTTCATCAACTAAATCTTCAATGTAAGCAATTCATCTACTAAATCTTCAATAGGAGCAATTCATCTACTAAATCTTCAATATTTGCAATTCATCTACTAAATCTTCAATATAAGCAATTCATCTACTAAATCTTCAATATGACCAATTCATCTACTAAATGTTCAATATGAGCAATTCATCTACTAAATCTTCAATATGAGCAATTCATCTACTAAATCTTTAATATGAGCAATTCATCTACTAAATGTTCAATATGAGCAATTCATCTACTAAATGTTCAATATGAACAATTCATCTACTAAATCTTCAATATGAGCAATTCATCTACTAAATACTCAATATGAGCAATTCATCTACTAAATCTTCAATATGAGCAATTCATCTACTAAATCTTCAATATGAGCAATTCATCTACTAAATCTTCAATATGAGCAATTCATCTACTTAATCTTCAATATGAGCAATTCATCAACTAAATCTTCAATGAAAGCAATTCATATACTAAATCTTCAATAGGAGCAATTCATCTACTAAATCTTCAATAGGAGCAATTCATCTACTAAATCTTCAATAGGAGCAATTCATCTACTAAATCTTCAATATGAGCAATTCATCTACTTAATCTTCAATATGAGCAATTCATCAACTAAATTTTCAATGTAAGCAATTCATCTACTAAATCTTCAATATGAGCAATTCATCTACTAAATCTTCAATGTAAGCAATTCATCTACTAAATCTTCAATAGGAGCAATTCATCTACTAAATCTTCAATATGAGCAATTCATCTACTAAATCTTCAATATGAGCAATTCATCTACTTAATCTTCAATATGAGCAGTTCATCAAATAAATCTTCAATGTAAGCAATTCATCTACTAAATCTTCAATAGGAGCAATTCATCTACTAAATCTTCAATAGGAGCAATTCATCTACTAAATCTTCAATAGGAGCAATTCATCTACTAAATCTTCAATATGAGCAATTCATCTACTAAATCTTCAATGTAAGCAATTCATCTACTAAATCTTCAATAGGAGCAATTCATCTACTAAATCTTCAATATGAGCAATTCATCTCCAAAATGTTCAATATGAGCAATTCATCTACTAAATCTTCAATAGGAGCAATTCATCTATTAATTCTTCAATATGAGCAGTTCATCAACTAAATGTTCAATATGAGCAGTTCATCTACTAAATGTTCAATATATGCAATTCATCTACTAAATGTTCAATATGAGCAATTCATCTACTAAATCTTCAATATGAGCAATTCATCTACTAAATCTTCAATATGAGCAATTCATCTATTTAATCTTTAATATGAGCAATTCATCTATTTAATCTTTAATATGAGCAATTCATCTACTTAATCTTTAATATGAGCAATTCATCTACTTAATCTTCAATATGAGCAATTCATCTTCCAAATCTTTAATATGAGCAATTCATCTCCTAAATCTTCAATATGAGAAATTCATCTACTTAATCTTCAATATGAGCAATGCATCTCCTAAATGTTCAAAATGAGCAATTCAGCTACTTAATCTTCAATATGAGCAATTCATCTACTAAATCATCAATATGAGCAATTAATCTACTTAATCTTCAATACGAGCAATGCATCTCCTAAATGATCAATATGAGCAATTCAACTATTAAATCTTCAATATGAGCAATTCATCTACTTAATCTTCAATACGAGCAATACATCTACTTAATCTTCAATATGACCAATTCATCTATTAATTCTTTAATATGAGCAGTTCATCAACTAAATGTTCAACATGAGCAGTTCATCTACTAAATGTTCAATATATGCAATTCATCTACTAAATGTTCAATATCAGCAATTCATCTACTAAATCTTCAATATGAGCAATTCATCTACTAAATATTCGATATGAACAATTCATCTACTTAATCTTCAATGTAAGCAATTCATCTACTAAATCTTCAATATCAGCAATTCATCTATTAAATGTTCAATATGAGCAATTCATCTACTAAATGTTCAATATGAGCAATTCACCTACTAAATCTTCAATATGAGCAGTTCATCTACTAAATCTTCAATATGAGCAATTCATCTACTAAATGTTCAATATGAGCAATTCACCTACTAAATCTTCAATATGAGCAGTTCATCTACTTAATCTTCAATATGAGCAATTCATTTACTAAATCTTCAATATGAGCAATTCATCTCCTAAATATTCAATATGAGCAATTCATCTACTTAATCTTCAATATGACCAATTCATCTACTAAATCTTCAATATAAGCAATTCATCGACAAAATCTTCAATATGAGCAATTCATCTACTAAATGTTCAATATGAGCAATTCATCTACTTAATCTTCAATATGAGCAAAGCATCTCCTAAATGTTCAATATGAGCAATTCATCTATTTAATCTTTAATATGAGCAATTCATCTATTTAATCTTCAATATGAGCAAAGCATCTACTTAATCTTTAATATGAGCAATTCATCTATTTAATCTTTAATATGAGCAATTCATCTTCCAAATCTTTAATATGAGCAATTCATCTCCTAAATCTTCAATATGAGAAATTCATCTACTTAATCTTCAATATGAGCAATGCATCTCCTAAATGTTCAATATGAGCAATTCAGCTACTTAATCTTCAATATGAGCAATTCATCTACTAAATCATCAATATGAGCAATTCATCTACTTAATCTTCAATACGAGCAATGCATCTCCTAAATGTTCAATATGAGCAATTCAGCTACTTAATCTTCAATATGAGCAATTCATCTATTAAATCTTCAATATGAGCAATTCATCTACTAAATCTTTAATATGACCAATTCGTCTACTAAATCTTCAATATTTGCAATTCATCTACTAAATGTTCAATATAAGCAATTCATCTACTAAATGTTCAATATGAGCAATTCATCTACTTAATCTTCAATATGAGCAATGCATCTCCTAAATCTTCAATATTCGCATTTCATCTACTTAATCTTCAGTATGGGCAATTCATCTACTTAATCTTCAATATGAGCAATGCATCTACATAATCTTCACTATCAGCAATTCATCTACTAAATCTTCAATATAAGCAATTCATGTACTAAATCTTTAATATGACCAATGCATCCACTAAATCTTCACTATCAGCAATTCATCTACTAAATCTTCAATATAAGCAATTCATCTACTAAATCTTTAATACGACCAATTCGTCTACTAAATCTTTAATATTTGCAATTCATCTACTAAATGTTCAATATAAGCAATTCATCTACTAAATCTTCAATATGAGCAATGCATCTACTAAATCTTCAATATGAGCAATTCATCTACTAAATCTTCAATATGAGCAATTCATCTACTAAATCTTCAATATGAGCAATGCATCTACTAAATCTTCACTATCAGCAATTCATCTACTAAATCTTCAATATAAGCAATTCATCTACTAAATCTTTAATATGACCAATTCGTCTACTAAATCTTCAATATTTGCAATTCATCTACTATATGTTCAATATAAGCAATTCATCTACTATATGTTCAATATGAGTAATTCATCTACTTATTCTTCAATATGAGCAATGCATCTCCTAAATCTTCAATATGCGCAATTCATCTACTTAATCTTCAGTATGGGCAATTCATCTACTTAATCTTCAATATGAGCAATTCATCTACTTAATCTTCAATATGAGCAATGCATCTACTTAACGTTTAATATGAGCAATTCATCTACTAAATCTTCAATAAGAGCAATTCATCTACTTAATCTTCAGTATAAGCAATTCATCTACTTAATCTTCAATATGAGCAATGCATCTCCCAAATTTTCAATATGAACAATTCAGCTACTTAATCTTCAATATGACCAATTCATCTACTTTATCTTCAATATGAGCAATTCATCTACTTAATCTTCAATATGAGCAATACATCTACTTAATCTTCAATATGAGCAATTCATCTACTTAATCTTCAATATGAGCAATTCATCTTCTTTATCTTCAATATGAGCAATTCATCTGCTTAATCTTCAATATGAGCAATTCATCTACTAAATCTTCAATATGGGCAATACATCTACTTAATCTTCAATATGAGCAATTCATCTACTTAATCTTCAATATGAGCAATTCATCTTCTTAATCTTCAATATGAGCAATTCATCTACTAAATCTTCAATATGAGCAATGCATCTACTAAATCTTCACTATCAGCAATTCATCTACTAAATCTTCAATATAAGCAATTCATCTACTAAATCTTTAATATGACCAATTCGTCTACTAAATCTTCAATATTTGCAATTCATCTACTATATGTTCAATATAAGCAATTCATCTACTATATGTTCAATATGAGTAATTCATCTACTTATTCTTCAATATGAGCAATGCATCTCCTAAATCTTCAATATGCGCAATTCATCTACTTAATCTTCAGTATGGGCAATTCATCTACTTAATCTTCAATATGAGCAATTCATCTACTTAATCTTCAATATGAGCAATGCATCTACTTAACGTTTAATATGAGCAATTCATCTACTAAATCTTCAATAAGAGCAATTCATCTACTTAATCTTCAGTATAAGCAATTCATCTACTTAATCTTCAATATGAGCAATGCATCTCCCAAATTTTCAATATGAACAATTCAGCTACTTAATCTTCAATATGACCAATTCATCTACTAAATATTCAATATGAGCAATTCATCTACTTAATCTTCAATATGAGCAATTCATCTACTTAATCTTCAATATGAGCAATTCATCAACTAAATCTTCAATATGAGCAATTCATCTACTTAATCTTCAATATGAGCAATTCATCTACTAAATATTCTGTATAAGCAATTCATCTACTTAATCTTCAATATGAGCAATTCATCTACTTAATCTTCAATATGAGCAATTCATCTACTTTATCTTCAATATGAGCAATTCATCTACTTAATCTTCAATATGAGCAATTCATCTACTTAATCTTCAATATGGGCAATACATCTACTTAATCTTCAATATGAGCAATTCATCTTCTTAATCTTCAATATGAGCAATGCATCTACTAAATCTTCACTATCAGCAATTCATCTACTAAATTTTCAATATAAGCAATTCATCTACTAAATCTTTAATATGACCAATTCGTCTACTAAATCTTCAATATTTGCAATTCATCTACTATATGTTCAATATAAGCAATTCACCTACTAAATGTTCAATATGAGTAATTCATCTACTTAATCTTCAATATGAGCAATGCATCTCCTAAATCTTCAATATGCGCAATTCATCTACTTAATCTTCAGTATGGGCAATTCATCTACTTAATCTTCAATATGAGCAATTCATCTACTTAATCTTCAATATGAGCAATACATCTACTTAATCTTCAATATGAGCAATTCATCTACTAAATATTCGATATGAACAATTCATCTACTTAATCTTCAATGTAAGCAATTCATCTACTAAATCTTCAATATCAGCAATTCATCTATTAAATGTTCAATATGAGCAATTCATCTACTAAATGTTCAATATGAGCAATTCACCTACTAAATCTTCAATATGAGCAGTTCATCTACTAAATCTTCAATATGAGCAATTCATCTACTAAATGTTCAATATGAGCAATTCACCTACTAAATCTTCAATATGAGCAGTTCATCTACTTAATCTTCAATATGAGCAATTCATTTACTAAATCTTCAATATGAGCAATTCATCTCCTAAATATTCAATATGAGCAATTCATCTACTTAATCTTCAATATGAGCAATTCATCTACTTAATCTTCAATATAAGCAATTCATCTACTTAATCTTCAATATGAGCAATTCATCTACTTAATCTTAAATATAAGCAATTCATCTACTTAATCTTCAATATGAGCAATTCATCTCCTAAATATTCAATATGAGCAATTCACCTACTAAATCTTCAATATGAGCAGTTCATCTACTTAATCTTCAATATAAGCAATTCATTTACTAAATGTTCAATATGAGCAATTCATCTTCTAAATATTCAATATGAGCAATTCATCTACTTAATCTTCAATATGAGCAATTCATTTACTAAATCTTCAATATGGGCAATACATCTACTTAATCTTCAATATGAGCAATTCATCTACTAAATCTTCAATATGGGCAATACATCTACTTAATCTTCAATATGAGCAATTCATCTACTAAATCTTCAATATGAGCAATTCATCTACTTAATCTTCAATATGAGCAATTCATCTACTTAATCTTCAATATGAGCAATTCATCTCCTAAATATTCAATATGAGCAATTCATCTACTTAATCTTCAATATGAGAAATTCATCTACTTAATCTTCAATATGAGCAATTCATCTACTAAATCTTCAATATAAGCAATTCATCGACAAAATCTTCAATATGAGCAATTCATCTACTAAATCTTCAATATGACCAATTCATCTACTTAATCTTCAATATGAGCAAAGCATCTCCTAAATCTTTAATATGAGCAATTCATCTATATAATCTTTAATATGAGCAATTCATATATTTAATCTTCAATATGAGCAAAGCATCTACTTAATCTTTAATATGAGCAATTCATCTATTTAATCTTTAATATGAGCAATTCATCTTCCAAATCTTTAATATGAGCAATTCATCTCCAAAATCTTCAATATGAGAAATTCATCTACTTAATCTTCAATATGAGCAATGCATCTCCTAAATGTTCAATATGAGCAATTCAGCTACTTAATCTTCAATATGAGCAATTCATCTACTAAATCATCAATATGAGCAATTCATCTACTTAATCTTCAATACGAGCAATGCATCTCCTAAATGTTCAATATGAGCAATTCAGCTACTTAATCTTCAATATGAGCAATTCATCTATTAAATCTTCAATATAAGCAATTCATCTACTAAATCTTTAATATGACCTATTCGTCTACTAAATCTTCAATATTTGCAATTCATCTACTAAATGTTCAATATAAGCAATTCATCTACGAAATGTTCAATATGAGCAATTCATCTACTTAATCTTCAATATGAGCAATGCATCTCCTAAATCTTCAATATGCGCAATTCATCTACTTAATCTTCAGTATGGGCAATTCATCTACTTAATCTTCAATATGAGCAATGCATCTACATAATCTTCACTATCAGCAATTCATCTACTAAATCTTCAATATAAGCAATTCATCTACTAAATCTTTAATATGACCAATGCATCTACTAAATCTTCACTATCAGCAATTCATCTACTAAATCTTCAATATAAGCAATTCATCTACTAAATCTTTAATATGACCAATTCGTCTACTAAATCTTCAATATTTGCAATTCATCTACTAAATGTTCATTATAAGCAATTCATCTACTAAATCTTCAATATGAGCAATGCATCTACTAAATCTTCAATATGAGCAATTCATCTACTAAATCTTCAATATGAGCAATTCATCTACTAAATCTTCAATATGAGCAATGCATCTACTAAATCTTCACTATCAGCAATTCATCTACTAAATCTTCAATATAAGCAATTCATCTACTAAATCTTTAATATGACCAATTCGTCTACTAAATCTTCAATATTTGCAATTCATCTACTATATGTTCAATATAAGCAATTCATCTACTAAATGTTCAATATGAGTAATTCATCTACTTAATCTTCAATATGAGCAATGCATCTCCTAAATCTTCAATATGCGCAATTCATCTACTTAATCTTCAGTATGGGCAATTCATCTACTTAATCTTCAATATGAGCAATTCATCTACTTAATCTTCAATATGAGCAATGCATCTACTTAATCTTAAATATAAGCAATTCATCTACTTCATCTTCAATATGAGCAATTCATCTACTTAATCTTCAATATGAGCAATTCATCTACTTAATCTTCAATATAAGCAATTCATCTACTTAATCTTCAATATGAGCAATTCATCTACTTAATCTTAAATATAAGCAATTCATCTACTTAATCTTCAATATGAGCAATTCATCTCCTGAATATTCAATATGAGCAATTCACCTACTAAATCTTCAATATGAGCAATTCATCTACTTAATCTTCAATATGAGCAATTCATCTACTTAATCTTCAATATGACCAATTCATCTACTAAATCTTCAATATAAGCAATTCATCGACAAAATCTTCAATATGAGCAATTCATCTACTAAATGTTCAATATGAGCAATTCACCTACTTAATCTTCAATATGAGCAAAGCATCTCCTAAATCTTTAATATGAGCAATTCATCTACTAAATCTTCAGTATAAGCAATTCATCTACTTAATCTTCAATATGAGCAATTCATCTACTTAATCTTCAATATGAGCAATTCATCTACTTAATCTTCAATATGAGCAATTCTTCTACTTAATCTTCAATATGAGCAATACATCTACTTAATCTTCAATATGAGCAATTCATCTACTTAATCTTCAATATGACCAATTCATCTACTTTATCTTCAATATGACCAATTCATCTACTTAATCTTCAATATGAGCAATTCATCTACTAAATCTTCAATATGGGCAATACATCTACTTAATCTTCAATATGAGCAATTCATCAACTTAATCTTCAATATGAGCAATTCATCTTCTTAATCTTCAATATGACCAATTCATCTACTAAATCTTCAGTATAAGCAATTCATCTACTTCATCTTCAATATGAGCAATTCATCTACTTAATCTTCAATATGAGCAATTCATCTACTTAATCTTCAATATGAGCAATTCATCTATTTAATCTTCAATATGAGCAATTCATCTACTTAATCTTCAATATGAGCAATTCATCTACTTAATCTTCAATATGACCAATTCATCTACTTAATCTTCAATATGAGCAATGCATCTCCTAAATTTTGAATATGAGCAATTCAGCTACTTAATCTTCAATATGAGCAATTCATTTACTTAATCTTCAATATGAGCAATGCATCTCATAAATTTTCAATATGACCAATTCATCAACTTAATCTTCAATACGAGCAATTCATCTACTTAATCTTCAATATGAGCAATTCATCTACTTAATCTTCAATATGAGCAATTCATCTACTTAATCTTGAATATGACCAATTCATCAACTTAATCTTCAATATGACCAATTCATCAACTTAATCTTCAATATGAGCAATTCATCTACTTAATCTTCAATATGAGCAATGCATCTCCTAAATTTTCAATATGAGCAATTCAGCTACTTAATCTTCAATATGACCAATTCATCAACTTAATCTTCAATATGAGCAATTCATCTACTTAATCTTCAATATGAGCAATTCATCTACTTAATCTTCAATACGAGCAATTCATCTACTTAATCTTCAATATGAGCAATTCATCTACTTAATCTTCAATATGACCAATTCATCTACTTAATCTTTAATATAAGCAATTCATCTACTAAATCTTCAATATGACGAATTCATCTACTAAATCTTCAATATGACGAATTCATCTACTTAATCTTCAATATGAGCAATTCATGTACTAAATGTTCAATATGAGCAATTCATCTACTTAATCTTCAATATGACCAATTCATCAACTTAATTTTCAATATGGGCAATTCATCTACTTAATCTTCAATATGGGCAATTCATCAACTTAATCTTCAATATGGGCAATTCATCTACTTAATCTTCAATATGAGCAATTCATCTACTAAATCATCAATACGAGCAATGCATCTCCTGAATCTTCAATATGAGCAATTCATCTACTTAATCATCAATACGAGCAATGCATCTCCTGAATCTTCAATATGGGCAATTCATCTACTAAATCATCAATACGAGCAATGCATCTCCTAAATCTTCAATACGAGCAATTCATCTACTTAATCTTCAATAAGAGCAATTCATCTACTAAATGTTCATTATGAGCAATTCATTTATTAAATATTCAATATATGCAATTCATGTCCTAAATCTTCAATATAAGCAATTTATCTACTTAATCTTCAATATAAGCAATTCATCTACTTAATCTTCAATATGAGCAATTCATCTACTTAATCTTCAATATGAGCAATTCATCTACTTAATCTTCAATACGAGCAATTCATCTACTTAATCTTCAATATGAGCAATTCATCTATTAAATCTTCAATATGAGCAATTCATCTACTAAATCTTTAATATGACCAATTCGTCTACTAAATCTTCAATATGAGCAATTCATCTACTAAATGTTCAATATAAGCAATTCATCTACTAAATGTTCAATATGAGCAATTCATCTACTTAATCTTCAATGTTAGCAATGCATCTCCTAAATCTTCAATATGAGCAATTCATCTACTAAATCTTCAACATGAGCAATTCATCTACTAAATCTTCAATATGAGCAATGCATCTACTAAATCTTCACTATCAGCAATTCATCTACTAAATCTTCAATATAAGCAATTCATCTACTAAATCTTTAATATGACCAATTCGTCTACTAAATCTTCAATATTTGCAATTCATCTACTATATGTTCAATATAAGCAATTCATCTACTAAATGTTCAATATGAGTAATTCATCTACTTATTCTTCAATATGAGCAATGCATCTCCTAAATCTTCAATATGCGCAATTCATCTACTTAATCTTCAGTATGGGCAATTCATCTACTTAATCTTCAATATGAGCAATTCATCTACTTAATCTTCAATATGAGCATAGCATCTACTTAACGTTTAATATGAGCAATTCATCTACTAAATCTTCAATAAGAGCAATTCATCTACTTAATCTTCAGTATAAGCAATTCATCTACTTAATCTTCAATATGAGCAATGCATCTCCTAAATTTTCAAAATGAACAATTCAGCTACTTAATCTTCAATATGACCAATTCATCTACTTTATCTTCAATATGAGCAATTCATCTACTTAATCTTCAATATGAGCAATACATCTACTTAATCTTCAATATGAGCAATTCATCTACTTAATCTTCAATATGACCAATTCATCTTCTTTATCTTCAATATGAGCAATTCATCTGCTTAATCTTCAATATGACCAATTCATCTACTAAACCTTCAGTATAAGCAATTCATCTACTTAATCTTCAATATGAGCAATTCATCTACTAAATATTCAATATGAGCAATTCATCTACTTAATCTTCAATATGAGCAATTCATCTACTTAATCTTCAATATGAGCAATTCATCAACTAAATCTTCAATATGAGCAATTCATCTACTTAATCTTCAATATGAGCAATTCATCTACTAAATATTCAGTATAAGCAATTCATCTACTTAATCTTCAATATGAGCAATTCATCTACTTAATCTTCAATATGAGCAATTCATCTACTTTATCTTCAATATGAGCAATTCATCTACTTAATCTTCAATATGAGCAATTCATCTACTTAATCTTCATTATGGGCAATACATCTACTTAATCTTCAATATGAGCAATTCATCTACTTAATCTTCAATATGAGCAATGCATCTACTAAATCTTCACTATCAGCAATTCATCTACTAAATTTTCAATATAAGCAATTTATCTACTAAATCTTTAATATGACCAATTCGTCTACTAAATCTTCAATATTTGCAATTCATCTACTATATGTTCAATATAAGCAATTCATCTACTAAATGTTCAATATGAGTAATTCATCTACTTAATCTTCAATATGAGCAATGCATCTCCTAAATCTTCCATATGCGCAATTCATCTACTTAATCTTCAGTATGGGCAATTCATCTACTTAATCTTCAATATGAGCAATTCATCTACTTAATCTTCAATATGAGCAATGCATCTACTTAACGTTTAATATGAGCAATTCATCTACTAAATCTTCAATAAGAGCAATTCATCTACTTAATCTTCAATATGAGCAATGCATCTACATAATCTTCAATATGAGCAATGCATCTACTTAATCTTCAATATGACCAATTCATCTACTTTATCTTCAATATGAGCAATTCATCTACTTAATCTTCAATATGAGCAATACATCTACTTAATCTTCAATATGAGCAATTCATCTACTTAATCTTCAATATGACCAATTCATCTACTTTATCTTCAATATGAGCAATTCATCTACTTAATCTTCAATATGAGCAATTCATCTACTAAATCTTCAATATGGGCAATACATCTTCTTAATCTTCAATATGAGCAATTCATCTACTTAATCTTCAATATGAGCAATTCATCTTCTTAATCTTCAATATGACCAATTCATCTACTAAACCTTCAGTATAAGCAATTCATCTACTTAATCTTCAATATGAGCAATTCATCTACTAAATATTCAATATGAGCAATGTATCGACTTAATCTTCAATATGAGCAATTCATCTACTTAATCTTCAATATGAGCAATTCATCAACTAAATCTTCAATATGAGCAATTCATCTACTTAATCTTCAATATGAGCAATTCATCTACTAAATCTTCAGTATAAGCAATTCATCTACTTAATCTTCAATATGAGCAATTCATCTACTTAATCTTCAATATGAGCAATTCATCTACTTAATCTTCAATATGAGCAATTCATCTACTTAATCTTCAATATGAGCAATACATCTACTTAATCTTCAATATGAGCAATTCATCTACTTAATCTTCAATATGACCAATTCATCTACTTTATCTTCAATATGACCAATTCATCTACTTAATCTTCAATATGAGCAATTCATCTACTAAATCTTCAATATGGGCAATACATCTACTTCATCTTCAATATGAGCAATTCATCAACTTAATCTTCAATATGAGCAATTCATCTTCTTAATCTTCAATATGACCAATTCATCTACTAAATCTTCAGTATAAGCAATTCATCTACTTAATCTTCAATATGAGCAATTCATCTACTTAATCTTCAATATGAGCAATTCATCTACTTAATCTTCAATATGAGCAATTCATCTACTTAATCTTCAATATGAGCAATTCATCTACTTAATCTTCAATATGAGCAATTCATCTACTTAATCTTCAATATGACCAATTCATCTACTTAATCTTCAATATGAGCAATGCATCTCCTAAATTTTCAATATGAGCAATTCAGCTACTTAATCTTCAATATGAGCAATTCATTTACTTAATCTTCAATATGAGCAATGCATCTCCTAAATTTTCAATATGACCAATTCATCAACTTAATCTTCAATATGAGCAATTCATCTACTTAATCTTCAATATGAGCAATTCATCTACTTAATCTTCAATATGAGCAATTCATCTACTTAATCTTGAATATGACCAATTCATCAACTTAATCTTCAATATGACCAATTCATCAACTTAATCTTCAATATGAGCAATTCATCTACTTAATCTTCAATATGAGCAATGCATCTCCTAAATTTTCAATATGAGCAATTCAGCTACTTAATCTTCAATATGACCAATTCATCAACTTAATCTTCAATATGAGCAATTCATCTACTTAATCTTCAATATGAGCAATTCATCTACTTAATCTTCAATATGAGCAATTCATCTACTTAATCTTCAATATGAGCAATTCATCTACTTAATCTTCAATATGACCAATTCATCTACTTAATCTTCAATATAAGCAATTCATCTACTAAATCTTCAATATGACGAATTCATCTACTTAATCTTCAATATGAGCAATTCATGTACTAAATGTTCAATATGAGCAATTCATCTACTTAATCTTCAATATGACCAATTCATCAACTTAATCTTCAATATGGGCAATTCATCTACTTAATCTTCAATATGGGCAATTCATCAACTTAATCTTCAATATGGGCAATTCATCTACTTAATCTTCAATATGAGCAATTCATCTACTAAATCATCAATACTAGCAATGCATCTCCTGAATCTTCAATATGAGCAATTCATCTACTTAATCATCAATACGAGCAATGCATCTCCTGAATCTTCAATATGGGCAATTCATCTACTTAATCTTCAATATGAGCAATTCATCTACTAAATCATCAATACGAGCAATGCATCTCCTAAATCCTCAATACGAGCAATTCATCTACTTAATCTTCAATAAGAGCAATTCATCTACTAAATGTTCATTATGAGCAATTAATTTATTAAATATTCAATATATGCAATTCATGTCCTAAATCTTCAATATAAGCAATTTATCTACTTAATCTTCAATATAAGCAATTCATCTACTTAATCTTCAATATGAGCAATGCATCTACTAAATTTTCACTATCAGCAATTCATCTACTAAATGTTCAATATAAGCAATTCATCTACTAAATCTTTAATATGACCAATTCATCTACTAAATCTTCAATATGAGCAATTCATCTACTAAATGTTCAATATAAGCAATTCATCTACTAAATGTTCAATATGAGCAATTCATCTACTTAATCTTCAATGTGAGCAATGCATCTCCTAAATCTTCAATATGAGCAATTCATCTACTTAATCTTCAGTATGGGCAATTCATCTACTTAATCTTCAATATGAGCAATTCATCTACTAAATCTTCAATATGGGCAATACATCTACTAAATCTTCAATATGAGCAATTCATCTACTTAATCTTCAATATGAGCAATGCATCTACTTAATCTTCAATATATGCAATTCATCTACTTAATCTTCAATATGACCAACTCATCTACTTAATTTTTAATATGAGCAATTCATCTACTTAATCTTCAATATGAGAAAATCATCTCCTAAATGTTCAATATCAGGAATTCATCTACATTATCTTCAATATGACCAATTCATCTACTTAATCTTAAATATAAGCAATTCATCTACTTAATCTTCAATATTAGCAATTCATCTACTTAATCTTCAATATTACCAGTTCATCTTCTTAATCTTCAATTTGAGCAATTCATCTACTTAATCTTCAATATGAGCAATTCATCTACTTAATCTTCAATATGAGCAATTCATCGTCTTAATCTTCAATATGAGCAATTCATCTACTTAATCTTCAATATGAGCAATTCATCTACTTAATCTTCAATATGAGCAATTCATCTACTTAATCTTCAATATGAGCAATTCATCTTCTTAATCTTCAATATGAGCAATTCATCTACTTAATCTTCAATATTACCAATTCATCTACTTAATCTTATATATGACCAATTCATATACTTAATCTTCAATATGAGCAATTATTCTACTAAATCTTCAATATGTCCAATTCATCTACTAAATCTTCAATATGAGCAATTCATCTACTTAATCTTCATTATGAGCAATTCATCTACTTAATCTTCATTATGAGCAATTCATATACTTAATCTTCAATATGAGCAATTCATCTAGTAAATCTTCAATGTGAGCAATGCCTCTCCTAAATCTTCAATATGAGCAATTCATCTACTAAATCTTCAATATGAGCAATTCATCTACTTAATCTTCAATATGACCAATTCATCTACTTAATCTTCAATACGACCAATTCATCTACTAAATCTTCACTATGAGCAATTCATCTACTTAATCTTCAATATGAGCAATTCATCTACTTAATCTTCAATATGAGCAATTCATCTACTTAATCTTCAATATGAGCAATTTATCTACTTAATCTTCAATATATGCAATTCATCTACTTAATCTTTAATATGACCAATTCATCTACTTAATTTTTAATATGAGCAATTCATCTACTTAATCTTCAATATGAGAAAATCATCTCCTAAATGTTCAATATCAGCAATTCATCTACTTTATCTTCAATATGAGCAATTCATCTACTTAATCTTAAATATAAGCAATTCATCTACTTAATCTTCAATATGAGCAATTCATCTACTTAATCTTCAATATTACCAATTCATCTTCTTAATCTTCAATTTGAGCAATTCATCTACTTAATCTTCAATATGAGCAATTCATCTACTTAATCTTCAATATGAGCAATTCATCTACATAATCTTCAATATGAGCAATTCATCTACTTAATCTTCAATATGAGCAATTCATCTTCTTAATCTTCAATATGAGCAATTCATCTACTTCATCTTCAATATTACCAATTCATCTACTTAATCTTAAATATGACCAATTCATCTACTTAATCTTCAATATGAGCAATTATTCTACTAAATCTTCAATATGACCTATTCATCTACTTAATCTTCAATATGAGCAATTCATCTACTTAATCTTCATTATGAGCAATTCATATATTTAATCTTCAATATGAGCAATTATTCTACTAAATCTTCAATAGGAGCAATTCATCTACTTAATCTTCAATATGAGCAATTCATCTACTAAATCTTCAATGTGAGCAATTCATCTACTTAATCTTCAATATGAGCAATTCATCTACTTAATCTTCAATATGAGCAATTCATCTACTTATTCTTTAATATGAGCAATTCATCTACTTAATCTTCAATATGACCAAATCATATACTTAATCTTCAATATGAGCAATTCATCTACTAAATCTTCAATATGACAAATTCATCTACTTAATCTTCACTATGAGCAATTCATCTACTTAATCTTCAATATGAGCAATTCATCAACTTAATCTTTAATATGAGCAATTCATCTACTAAATCTTCAATATGACCAATTCATCTACTAAATCTTCAATGTTAGCAATGTATCTCCTAAATCTTCAATATGAGCAATTCATCTATTTAATCTTCAATATGACCAATTCATCTACTTTATCTTCAATATGACCAATTCATCTACTTAATCCTCAATATGAGCAATTCATCTACTTAATCTTCAATATGAGCAATTCATCTACTTAATCTTCAATATGAGCAATTCATCAACTAAATCTTCAATGTAAGCAATTCATCTACTTAATCTTCAATATGACCAATTCATCTACTTATTCTTCAATATGAGCAAATCATCAACTTAATCTTCAATGTCAGCAATTCATCTACTTCATCTTCAATATAAGCAATTCATCAACTCAATCTTCAATATGACCAATTCATCTACTAAATCTTCACTCTGAGCAATTTTTCTACTAAATCTTCAATATAAGCAATTCATCTCCTAAATCTTCAATATGAGCAATTCATCTACTTAATCTTCAATATGAGCAATTCATCTACTAAATCATCAATATGAGCAATTCATCTACTAAATCTTCAATATAAGCAATTCATCAACTAAATCTTCAATATGACCAATTCATCTACTAAATCTTCAATATGAGCAATTCATCTACTTAATCTTCAATATGAGCAATTCATCTACTAAATCTTCAATATGACCAATTCATCTACTAAATCTTCAATATGACCAATTCATCTACTTAATCTTCAATATGACCAATTCATCTACTAAATCTTCAATATGAGCAATTCATCTACTTAATTTTCAATATAAGCAATTTTTCTACTAAAACTTCAATATAAACAATTCATCTACTTAATCTTCAATATGAACAATTCATCTACTTTATCTTTAATATGAACAATTCATCTACTTAATCTTCAATATGAGCAATACATCTACTTATTCTTCAATATGAGCAATACATTTATTAAATCATTGATTTGAGCAATTCATCAACTTAATCTTCAATATGAGAAAGTCATCTTCTGAATCTTCAATATGAGAAAGTCATCTTCTAAATCTTCAATATGAGAAAGTCATCTTCTAAATCTTCAATATGAGCAATTCATTTACTAAATCTTCATTAAGAGCAATTCATCTACTTAATCTTCAATATGACCAATTCATCTACTTAATTTTCAATATAAGCAATTTTTCTACTAAATCTTCAATATGAGCAATTATTCTACTAAATCTTCAATATGAACAATTCATCTACTTAATCTTTAATATGAGCAATACATCTACTTAATCTTCAATATGAGCAATTCATCTACTTAATCTTCAATATGAACAATTCATCTTCTTAATCTTCAATATGAACAATTCATCTACTTAATCTTCAATATGAGCAATACATCTACTTAATCTTCAATATGAACAATTCATCTACTTAATCTTCAATATGAGCAATACATCTACTTAATCTTCAATATGACCAATTCATCTACTTAATTTTCAATGTACGCAATTTTTCTACTAAATCTTCAATATGAGCAATACATCTACTTAATCTTCAGTATGAGCAATACATTTAATAAATCATTGATTTGAGCAATTCATCTACTAAATCTTCAATATGAGAAAGTCATCTTCTAAATCTTCAATATGGGAAAGTAATCTTCTAAATCTTCAATATGGGAAAGTCATCTTCTAAATCTTCAATATGGGAAAGTCATCTTCTAAATCTTCAATATGAGAAAGTCATCTTCTAAATCTTCAATATGGGAAAGTCATCTTCTAAATCTTCAATATGAGAAAGTCATCTTCTAAATCTTCAATAGGAGAAAGTCATCTTCTAAATATTCAATAAGGGCAATTCATCTACATAGCACAATATATATATTATCTACACGTAGTCTCATTTTCTTCACATGAAATTGCACAATTTATTAAGAAAACAAACTAGTTATTTTTGGGAGGATTGGAGCTTTGTAAAGTACCGGCAAAATAAGTATACAACTCGGGTAACATCGACATGATATATCGCCACTCGCTGAAACAAAATGCTGACTACCATCTTAAGTATTCGGATGTACAATTCGAGTAATTCTTTTTATCTCTTTTTAATCACTGGACATGACGTAAGTCTGAAAATATGTGTTATACATTGCCATAAACCTACTTTAAGTGGGCACGTCTAATAAATATTCAACAAGAATATTGCATATTTATTGCATTATCACACTCAGTTGCACACATAGACGGAAAACATTCATTTCATTGTCAAATAAGTTATATGACCTACCAAACCAACAGGAAATATATCAAACTATGTCGATGCACACTCAATATATAAATCATGCCATTATGAGACAGGAAACAAAAACAATTAAAAGCGTATAAAGAAGTTAAGGTGGACTTTGGGTTGTCGAAACACTTAATTCGGCATCTTTGGCTGTCACGTTACTATTCCTGTCCGTTGTATTTGACTTTGTAATTATCTCGATTTTTACAGCTTTTACGGTTTCGGCAATGTTTGGCGAACCTAATATATTCAACAGCTGTAATAAAGCTGTTGTGTCTATTGTCTGTTTTGTTTCTATAGGCTGGGGTTCACTAGCTGGCTTTGGAGTTGAAGTATTTGTTTCATCATGTCCAAATTTTGACGCCGTGTTACTTTCCATAGTTTTATTAGACATGAGGTCTTGTCCTTTATTTGTGTGAATTGCACTCTTTTGCTGCGTTTTAGACAAAGAACTAGCTGATCCCGCTGACGGTTCTTCAGTTTTAGATTTTTGTGAATTAGATTTATCGCTTTTAAGTACTTCAGGTTGTTCCTCTAATAGAACGGGCACATCGTGATTCCCAATACGAACAGTACCCACAAGTTTCTCCTTCTTTATACTCGCCGTTCCTAAGTCATTAATGTTTGATACCTCCGATGGTTTTTCAACAAATTCACTGCTTTGCACCATTGAAATAAGTTTGTCATGACCACCAGCTGCAGGCTTTTCAACTGCAGTACTTATACATCAACTCAATCTTCAATATGACCAATTCATCTACTAAATCTTCACTCTGAGCAATTTTTCTACTAAATCTTCAATATAAGCAATTCATCTCCTAAATCTTCAATATGAGCAATTCATCTACTTAATCTTCAATATGAGCAATTCATCTACTAAATCATCAATATGAGCAATTCATCTACTAAATCTTCAATATAAGCAATTCATCAACTAAATCTTCAATATGACCAATTCATCTACTAAATCTTCAATATGAGCAATTCATCTACTTAATCTTCAATATGAGCAATTCATCTACTAAATCTTCAATATGACCAATTCATCTACTAAATCTTCAATATGACCAATTCATCTACTTAATCTTCAATATGACCAATTCATCTACTAAATCTTCAATATGAGCAATTCATCTACTTAATTTTCAATATAAGCAATTTTTCTACTAAAACTTCAATATAAACAATTCATCTACTTAATCTTCAATATGAACAATTCATCTACTTTATCTTTAATATGAACAATTCATCTACTTAATCTTCAATATGAGCAATACATCTACTTATTCTTCAATATGAGCAATACATTTATTAAATCATTGATTTGAGCAATTCATCAACTTAATCTTCAATATGAGAAAGTCATCTTCTGAATCTTCAATATGAGAAAGTCATCTTCTAAATCTTCAATATGAGAAAGTCATCTTCTAAATCTTCAATATGAGCAATTCATTTACTAAATCTTCATTAAGAGCAATTCATCTACTTAATCTTCAATATGACCAATTCATCTACTTAATTTTCAATATAAGCAATTTTTCTACTAAATCTTCAATATGAGCAATTATTCTACTAAATCTTCAATATGAACAATTCATCTACTTAATCTTTAATATGAGCAATACATCTACTTAATCTTCAATATGAGCAATTCATCTACTTAATCTTCAATATGAACAATTCATCTTCTTAATCTTCAATATGAACAATTCATCTACTTAATCTTCAATATGAGCAATACATCTACTTAATCTTCAATATGAACAATTCATCTACTTAATCTTCAATATGAGCAATACATCTACTTAATCTTCAATATGACCAATTCATCTACTTAATTTTCAATGTACGCAATTTTTCTACTAAATCTTCAATATGAGCAATACATCTACTTAATCTTCAGTATGAGCAATACATTTAATAAATCATTGATTTGAGCAATTCATCTACTAAATCTTCAATATGAGAAAGTCATCTTCTAAATCTTCAATATGGGAAAGTAATCTTCTAAATCTTCAATATGGGAAAGTCATCTTCTAAATCTTCAATATGGGAAAGTCATCTTCTAAATCTTCAATATGAGAAAGTCATCTTCTAAATCTTCAATATGGGAAAGTCATCTTCTAAATCTTCAATATGAGAAAGTCATCTTCTAAATCTTCAATAGGAGAAAGTCATCTTCTAAATATTCAATAAGGGCAATTCATCTACATAGCACAATATATATATATTATCTACACGTAGTCTCATTTTCTTCACATGAAATTGCACAATTTATTAAGAAAACAAACTAGTTATTTTTGGGAGGATTGGAGCTTTGTAAAGTACCGGCAAAATAAGTATACAACTCGGGTAACATCGACATGATATATCGCCACTCGCTGAAACAAAATGCTGACTACCATCTTAAGTATTCGGATGTACAATTCGAGTAATTCTTTTTATCTCTTTTTAATCACTGGACATGACGTAAGTCTGAAAATATGTGTTATACATTGCCATAAACCTACTTTAAGTGGGCACGTCTAATAAATATTCAACAAGAATATTGCATATTTATTGCATTATCACACTCAGTTGCACACATAGACGGAAAACATTCATTTCATTGTCAAATAAGTTATATGACCTACCAAACCAACAGGAAATATATCAAACTATGTCGATGCACACTCAATATATAAATCATGCCATTATGAGACAGGAAACAAAAACAATTAAAAGCGTATAAAGAAGTTAAGGTGGACTTTGGGTTGTCGAAACACTTAATTCGGCATCTTTGGCTGTCACGTTACTATTCCTGTCCGTTGTATTTGACTTTGTAATTATCTCGATTTTTACAGCTTTTACGGTTTCGGCAATGTTTGGCGAACCTAATATATTCAACAGCTGTAATAAAGCTGTTGTGTCTATTGTCTGTTTTGTTTCTATAGGCTGGGGTTCACTAGCTGGCTTTGGAGTTGAAGTATTTGTTTCATCATGTCCAAATTTTGACGCCGTGTTACTTTCCATAGTTTTATTAGACATGAGGTCTTGTCCTTTATTTGTGTGAATTGCACTCTTTTGCTGCGTTTTAGACAAAGAACTAGCTGATCCCGCTGACGGTTCTTCAGTTTTAGATTTTTGTGAATTAGATTTATCGCTTTTAAGTACTTCAGGTTGTTCCTCTAATAGAACGGGCACATCGTGATTCCCAATACGAACAGTACCCACAAGTTTCTCCTTCTTTATACTCGCCGTTCCTAAGTCATTAATGTTTGATACCTCCGATGGTTTTTCAACAAATTCACTGCTTTGCACCATTGAAATAAGTTTGTCATGACCACCAGCTGCAGGCTTTTCAACTGCAGTACTTATACTGTCTGTAGTCGTTGTTGTCTGTTGAG